>NC_143391.1:14123431-14212162 GCF_980474605.1 Leiobunum rupestre | reverse complement strand
TGGCGGGGCTCTTTCCGCGTTTTGAGAGAAATTGTACGTAAGTCGACGTCTCGAGATAAAAATTGGGGAGACTATCATCCCGCTCGTTTTAGGGATTTTTCGTACAGGGGTGGTACCCCTTTCGAACGCTACTCTCTCTCTTCTGGTTTCCACCGAGAAAACCAATCGGCTTTTCCTCGTCGATGGCTGATCCGCCTTAAACACTCCCGTAAACCATTTTAGACCGATTCTAATCGAATTTGGACTTTAACAATTACCCGAATTTTTATAGCCCTATCTTAGTCTGAAATCTAAAATACTACATATTTAGGTCTTCGTTTTATATCAGTTGAAGAGATGGAATCGTGTAACTTATTAAAAAATATTTGCATTTAGTTCCTTAATTAATTTTGTATCGATTTATCTTTACTTCATTGCTTTTATACTAAGGTTAAAAATGAAAAGTATATGGAAGTTTTTAACTCAATTTTCTACTCAAAGGGATCTCTTTTCCTATGAAGTTCCAATTAGCGTGCACGATTAACCTCTAGAGATGAAATGGCGGAGTGTGTTTTGGAAAATCGGAATAAAAAGATAAAAAGCCCTCTTTTTCATCTTCACAATGTAAAACATCTTGATTCCTTTAAATTTCCTAATATATAAACTAATTTGCGCTCCGTTTCCGCTATCAGATCTTGTAAAGTCTAATTCTGTTTTGAGCTTGTTGCAGCCTACTTCCAGGGTTTAGTAGGCCACATTTTGAAGCTCTCTGGCGCTTTTTTAACTCATCGTAGGAAAATGGGAAAAAAACAGACTTACTTCTCAACTCACCCCCTACAACTACTTAAAATTTTTGCATAACCTTTTGAAACACCCTGTATAATGAAATGTTTATACAATCGGGAAAAAATCAGAAGAAACTAGTCTGCTTCATTTCTGCATGATATTTTTACGCAATGTATTTTCGCCTGATAGAGATTTTTCCAAGGAAAATTATATAAGATTCCTTTCTATAGTGAAATCCCCGAAAATATATCCCGGTACTCTTTATTTATTACTACGAAAAGCGCCGACAGTGTGGTGTAGAGGCTTCCTTGTGTAGGAAAATCCGATCAAAGTAAAACAAATTCCTAGGATTTTTTTGATAGACTTTTGTGTATTGTATTTCCCGGGAAAGAGTTCATATAGCGAATCCGCTGGCAAATAACTAGCGTTTTTGGAAAAAATATAACTTAGGAGAAGGGTTCGGCCTGCCTAACAATCGAAATTCAATATATTGGTTGTTTAATAATGTCCTCTCTTATATTTAGGCTACCCGCTTTCCATCGCTTCCAAATTGTTATTTATATCAAAATAATACGTTCCAGTTTAGCTTATAGCAATATCGGCCTTCTCGCGTATACCCGACGTACCATCTCCACCAGTTCTTTTCTACTTCCTTATTGCTATTTGTCCGGATAACTTTTAATTTCCTTCGAAAAATATCCTATCTGTTTAAAAAGATAGTATTTTCAGAATTGATTTTTGAAAGGTTCCTTGATTCATTTTCAATTGCATCCGTTAATAAAAATAAAATATTGTTAGCTTAAGCCCAACCACTGTCATCCACATTCAATACCATTGATTAGGTGGTTGCGGTGAAATATGGAGACACTTTCTATATTGAGCGGAATAAATCTTTTGCTTAATTAAATCATCGGGAAGCTGTTGATAGACTTTAAACCGAAAACTTATTCTGCAGATTTCTATTTAACGGTGGCCTAGACTATAGAGATTGAGTTGACAAGTAGAATTTAAAATTACAATTTACCAGAAAGTCAGTCAAGGGGCATGTCAAATAATATTATTATTATTCTTCAGAAGACAATTACGAGCGGATATAGTATTCTCATTAAAAAGCAACGCAACCGCAAACGAGCCATTCATTTTCCAGATGTGCCAGAACCGTCTAAAATATCATCTCTTACAACGATGGAATACAGCGTCGTTATTATCTGTATTCTAATTTTCCAGACATCCTAACCCTTTATAATGCTAGATATGAACCCATTGTACGAGTCGGTAACTGGCGAGACAAGAGCGGTACGAATCCCGGTGTTGTCTGTCTATGAACGCGATCGCCAAACGTTGGCAATAGGTTTGCCAAAAGTAAGATATATGAGCGGCATTGGTGGGTGAAATGAAAACGTTAAGTGTCTTTTAATAAGCGAAAAGTCCAAACAAAAGTTATATTTTCATTGGAAATGGGATACGTCTCTCTCTGTCCTGGGCTAGCTACGGCGTGGTCCTCTTCGCGCTGTCCCTTTGTTAATGGTTCATTTCTCTTCCTCAACGTCTCCCTCGTTGGGACAAACCCCGCTGTTCTAGAGTCACGACAGGATGATTAACGAGCGCTCATTAAAATGAAAACACTCCGCCTTTTCTCTTTTTCTCTCCCCAAAATTTACGCCTTCATCCTTCCGAAGAGCGATAATATGATGGACGTTGCGACCGATATGTATTCCAGCAGTCTGACCTCGGCTCGCCAGGGGGCGTCCCTTCTCCGTGTATCGCGCGCTCGTTCTCGTTTTCGTTAACATCATTTCGACATTTCTATACCAATTTGATCCTCACGACCCTGGCAGAAAACTCGAGCCTTTTTCTCGTTCTTTGATCCGAAGCTGTATCCGTGGCCAGTCGCGATTTCGCAACGCCGAGGTCGTGACTCCTAACCCGTCCTCCGCCGTTAAAACTCTGGACGTCACGAAACCGCGTTGTCATTCTCGCCCTTTCCTCTTTCCCCCTTTTTGATTAACATTCGGAATAGAAACGTAATTCGATAAAACCGGCGCTTAAAGAAAACGACAATTTCAGTGATATCGCGACGTTTTTCGAAGCCCCGCGTCGTACAAAATCTGTATTGAATAGAAAAATAGGGGTATGGAACCAACACTCGCAAAAATGGGTAGAAACCTTTAAAGCGTTGTTAGAAGGAAAAAAATAGTTTCCGGGGGCTAAACTGTAATTAATCATTCACGAGTCGCTTTTTTATCCCTTGTCCGGTAGATTTTCCCAGTTTTATCACGTCTACGGAAAAACGGCGTTTTCATCGCCAAAGAAAAGGGCCCGCGTGGCCCTCGCTTAGTGGCCCATAATGAATATCCCAACACTCTTCTCGATTGGCTCATTAACCATTCATGATTGAAACAGAGTTATTTGATCGATCATCGACCACCCCTCGCTGGTCCGCGCGTACCCCAGACAACTTAGTGAGAATAATTTGTATACCCTATTCGTCGAGATTCGCTATAATTTCCCTCTCGTCCAAGCTACTATTAAAAAACTAACCTTATAATTACGTCATTCATTTCCGAAATGTGTCGAGCGATCCGGGTTTTCCGAATATCGTTCGGAACATTCCGCCTATAGTAAATATAATTCTTTACTTAACGTTATTACGATATAAAAATAGCATTAATTTTTGGGTGGTCTTTGTTTACTTCCGTCTCTAATTTAGATTGATTAATGGTTAAAGTTGTATAATTAAGGTCAGAAAAATACGTTTTAGTCCAACTTTGGCGATGACTGCGAATTTAAAATGCGTGACACGTTTAAATATACGACTCTTGTGACGTTTGATTACGGCCATTAATGGCTTATAATTACGGCGTCGCGAATTATAGACATCACGTATAAGAATGAAATTAAAATATATATTGCTAAATGTCAGATCCGCTGTACGTTTGTTACGAGCTAAAAAAGCACGGACTGCTTGGAACATTTCTACGAGCTTTAATTTTTTATTTTGACCTATTATTGTTCACAAAACCATTTTTTCTAATAAAACGTCTTTTTAAATATTTGTCCATTGTCTCTGCGAATTATTCTTCTCTAAAGCCGCGTTAAATTTTTTGATTCACAATAAAGCGTATTTTTTCTTTACACGCATCGAGGGAGATGCTCGTATCTTTATCTCTTAATTTTATTTTATTTTTGTTTTTTCCTAGTTCATTTTTTTGTTATTCTTTCGCTCGCAAACCAAAATTGAATTTGCGTTCTCTTATTGGATGGAATTTGGCGCCGGGGATTTTTCATCTATTAATTTTAGCGGTTTCTACACGCTTATCTTTATGAACTAACGAACTGCTTCTCTGCCTCTTATTTCTTTTAGATTCGAGTAACGCGTTGGAATAGACGCTAGTGGCCGATAATTTGTCCGTAACCCCTTTTCTTATTCCATCCTCGTTCTTCGGTTACTGCTCGCTGAGAACTGAAGATGAAGAGAGGGGAAAAGGGCATCCTCTCTTTTTTTCTTTTTCTTTGGATGAAAACGTTTTGGCCTCTTAAGAAATTGTGTAAGGCGGATGTAAAAATAAGACTCGCTGGCGCGGAAGAAAAAATATGTAAATTTTTCATTGATTAATTCATCGATCACTTTGGGCAGGAGCTCTTCGTAATTTTTCATTTTCCCTTCCTCGCGGAAGAGGCCCCCGTTTTACGCGAACAATTTATATCTCAACGAAGCATTCCTATCTTTAGCCAGCTCGTCATTCCGATAAAAGTTAGAGCTTTCGCGTACCTCATTTTCGGCGTTTAATTTAATTAATTTTCTGATCGAATTGTTCTTTACCGGCGTGTTTAAGGTACCTTAATTTCCCAAACGCGACTCGCTGTGCCAATGGCGGAAGGCCGGAGTTTGGTCGGTTGTCCAATTTCAGTACCAGAGGGAATTTTCGACTAAAGGCTTTCGGATCGGCATCTATTAGGTTATTTTTCTATCAAGATACGATAGATTTCGCGAGGCGCTTTATTGTGATGGTGATGAATTTTGCAGCCCGCTTTCCTATCGACGTTTTTGAATAGTTTTAATTTACTAGAACTACCTAATTTGCATAAGAGATGTCTACCCCCTTCGCGCCTTAAGAAACTGCGATTGAATTTTTATGTAAATTAACGTCTTTTATAAATGGTATCTTTTTTTTTTGAATTACCAAAAGGGTTTTCTAAGGATGATTTTCTTTATTTAAATACCATCCGAGTTTTCCGCGGTATCCAATTAACCCCGTGACTGATACGCGGGAATAAACGGAACTAATTCTTCGAAAATATATTTGAAATTTCTCGTTTTTGCCTGAAGAGGTCCGCCCGTTTCAAAGAACGTCGAGATAGGAATCGCAAATATAAGAAGATGCTTTCAAATTCTGATACGTCGTGTTACCTGGAATTAAACTATACGACTTTAAACGGAACAAGTAGTCCCGAATATATTCGAGTCACTTTACTTAACTTTTTCAATATATTTTTTTCTCTGGGTATTAACCAAATAGCCGAACTCGTTGAGGGAAGTTTCTGGGAATAAAAATATTGGCTTGGTCTTAAAAGCCACCTTATTTCGCCCATCTAGCGGTATAGCCTGCTACGGTTTTTCTTTAGCACCCTTTCGCATCTTCTTTTTCTTCTCGCGGAACGTGTAATTTTCTCCGCAGATAGCCTCGAGGTCTCGTAAGATTATCAACGCTATTCATTACCCTACGTTCATATTTGCCTATTTGGTTTTCCTGCCGAAAAAAGTCTCTTTATTTTAATGGGGAAATTTCGCGAGAGGAAATAATTTATACCGCGAAGACCCTTTCGGGTGAAAATTTAATATTCCCTGGAAGTTCTACCCGGGGTTTTGTCCCTGGGAAAAGCCAGGATGTTATAGCCTTTTTCTTTTCTCCGGCGTCCAAGATTCTTAGCCGAAGGTTCTCCTACGCTGTTTATCATTTAATTGTATACTTTTTCGACGAAGGAGATATCGCTAGTTTAGTGGTAGCGGCCCGAGATAGTCTAAACGTCCTTCGCTACGCGTATCTTTTAGTGCCTACCTTTCCTAGATGCTTTAGATAGTCATTAAGCTAAGTGCTTATTACCCGGACCTGGTGATATTAACGCGCTTAGCGACGGTGACCGCGCCTGAAATGAATAAACTACTCCCGCGCGCGTAGGCTATACGGGCTCCTAGTGTATCTATATATGTATGGTCAGAAAAGCCGTGATGCTCTTTTTCGTGATTTGCCGGAATAAGTGCTTTTACCTTCCCGCTCTTAATAGCGTTAATCAGGTTTGCGCCTCCCCGTATACGTTTCCGCCCTTAACCAAACTCGTATATAACTTTATCAACGGCGATGAATGTCTCTTTTTGTTACTTTCGGCGGTTACGGGCGAGGACTACCGCCCTTAGAGCGTACTTCGAGATAGTTTCGCGCCTTGTTTGGCTACTCTCGTCAAGAACGATTAATTCTTTCCACTCAATTGAGAAATTAAGCTCCGCGTGTTGAAATAAAACGTCGAGGATTACATCGGCATTTTTACACGTACACGTCGAGAGCCTAATGTCTCTAATAAATCGGCTTGTATACGAAAAACCAAGTGCCGCTTTTCGAAATTCTTTCATAATGAATACGAAAGTAGACTATAAAAGTTTCAGAAGATGTTTAAAGTAACTTTGACAAGATACTCCTCCAAATGAAAACGTTAATTTTTGAACGAAAAACGGTAGAAAGGTTTTGGTTCGTAATAGCCTAGCTATTTTCATTAGCAGAAGGAATCCATTACTTGAAAAAGGGTCGCGTCATTTTTCATTTTGGCGAGCTCTCTGCGAGGATAGAGGCAAAAATTCCGGAGAGACGACAGCCGCGACTAGACGCCCGGGATTCCAACGGGACAGAAAAAGAGACGATGGCTAATCTGCCCACTATTCGTTTCGAGTGAGAATAAAGGATAAGGCCTAGCTTTTCCGTTTGTTCGATTAGAGTCCCTCGAAATTCGCGTCTCTCGAAGAAATTCTGTAGGCTCGCGGACTCACTTTCTATCTCGAGGCCGGCATCGGAGGGCGATGTTGGAAAACAATACATTATCACTCGGAACGCGGAGTCCAAAACGACGGGGATACGGATGAGAGCTCCTTGACGATTTGGTCGTACGTAAGCCCTCACTCGCTTTTGTTTAAACAAGCCGCTTATCCCGGATAATACGTAATTGTTTTTATTCCAAAAAAGAGCGGGCGTGGATTTGGTCTTTGAAAATAAAACGACAAATAATGGTCGATGTAAGTGCTATTACGAAAATCTCTCTTTCTAGTGTCCTTCTCGATTTCCTTCGCGGTTTTTATTTTTCCCCGTTTATGTTGAATTTTTTCTTTTTCATTCCCACTTTATTTATACTAATATTGTTTGGAAAAGAATAAACGTATCAGCGAAGAAATAAAATGTGGGATTTTAAATATTACTTGGATTTCGCACGTGCATCTCGAAATAAATTGTATCCTTCGACAGAGATAGCGATTATTCCAAAAATAGAAATAAAGTTGCCTTCTGAACAGCGAGTATTCCAAAAAGAGAAATAATGTTGCGTTCTGAACTGCGAGTATTCCCAAAATAGAAATAATGTTGCGTTCTGAACAGCGAGTATTCCCAAAATAGAAATAATGTTGCGTTCTGAACAGCGAGTATTCCAAAAAGAGAAATAATGTCTTCTTCTGAACTGCGAGTATTCCCTAAATAGAAATAAAGTTGCGTTCTGAACAGCGAGTATTCCCAAAATAGAAATAATGTTGCGTTCTGAACAGCGAGTATTCCAAAAAGAGAAATAATGTCTTCTTCTGAACTGCGAGTATTCCCAAAATAGAAATAAAGTTGCGTTCTGAACAGCGAGTATTCCCAAAATAGAAATAAAGTTGCGTTCTGAACAGCGAGTATTCCCAAAATAGAAATAATGTTGCGTTCTGAACAGCGAGTATTCCCAAAATGGAAATAATGTTGCGTTCTGAACAGCGAGTATTCCCAAAATAGAAATAATGTTAATTATAGAAATACCACTCAATTTTTAATTTTTTTCTTTAAAATTAAAGTTATTATAGTGCACTTAAATACGTTGTTTTTATTCAGTTTTAACTAAAGAAATAATGTTGCCTTCTGAACAGTGAGTATTCTAAAAAAATAGAAATAAAGTTGCGTTCTGAAATGAAATAAAAAATAAAAATAATAATCAGCTAGGCTAATACCCAAGGCACCACCTTAGGCCTAAGTCATCAAGCAACTTATGAAGCCATTAATTCAGGTGGCCGGGTTACAATGCGTAGGAGGGTGGTGGCCAGCCCTGCATGCCACGCGAGCCAACAGCTCAATACAGTAACTATAACCGTTAACCTCAACAAGTTTTTATTGAAGGGGGAACCGAAGAGCTCGGGGGAAAACCTCTTAAACCAGTGGGGAGATAATTTGCAAAATCAACGTGGAAGGATTTGGTTCGATTTTTCACCCAGGGCCACAAGCTGTGATCGAACCCGGCTCCTCTTGCTGCGAGGCGAAAGTGCTAACAACTCCGCCACCTCACGTTGTAACCCGGCCACCCGAATTAAAAAGCATTGAACGTCTCTAGATGACTTGGGCCTAAGGAGGTGCCTTTGGTATTAGCCTAGCTGATTATGGTTTTTATATACCATATCTCTTCCGTAAGCAGGCGTCAAAGTTTAAGTCGATAATTCAAAATAACGTTCGAAAAAGCTGCTGAGCAATTAAGGAAATTATTTTGACAGCCATTTTTGATGTGGTGAAACAACGCTGCAAGGCAAAAACACTTTCCTTTTCCATTTAAATGTTTAGATAAGAAATTAATTAATATTTGGTGGCGTAGTATCGTTCTTTTTACTGTATACGTAAAAAAACATCTGGAAACTCAATATCCAATAGATTTCGTAATTCAATAGTCTGATGTTTTCGTGAATGTATCATAAATGATATTTTTAGTCATTGATTCGTATTAGTTACAATCGAACGCTTGAATCGTGAACGTTTCGGGTTCCTCTATCTTTAGCCAGGATCTCATTTTCCATCCCACAAACGAGATTATCGATTCGTTAGGGCGCTATACACGGTAAGCCTACCTTGGATTTTTCTCCCAACCTTCTCCGGGAGGGAATGGAGGTTGGGATCACGGGACGTAATTGAAAGAAAAACCCTTATCCACGTTGGAAATCAGGAATAGGCGTTGAAGCGAGAATGAGCTTTTAAGTCTGGGAAGTTGCGGCTGAAGTTCTTTCTTTCTGCCACCCTCTTCTCGCCCATTTTCCGTCATATATATAAATATACACTTTTTTCCAATAATTCTCACCAAACAGTTCAATTTAAAGCAGTACCACGAGGACATTACCACTCTTTCGGCCTCGGACTCTACCACTCGGTGATTCCGAACACTCGACACCGTACCTTTTTACCGCGCGAGCCAGCGGAAAGTAGTCGTTTTGGTGAAGGTCACCTTGTAGCGGTAGCAGCTGGGTTGGCTTTGGCGAAGAAGGATTTCAAACGGAAAAAGGGTTTTTTTTCTAGAGCCACCGACTGAAACTTTCTTCCACGCAGGGCGCGCTTCTATATAGATAAGAAATATTGGCCGTGTCCCCCGGAAGACATTGGGTAGTTTGAGAGAAAGGTCGTATAACTTCTTAATCGGGCATCTAGACTGGCTGAGGAGAAGAAAACGGCGTGTACCGCTCGCGGAGAGCGAGAAACTAACCAGATTTTTTTGGGAGAGTTACTGCTGGGGAACACTTTCCAGAGGTCTCCCCATTTCCTAGCGATAATCTCGTCATTTGAGGGACAGGTGTTAAGCTCCAGTCACGGGTCTCATGCCCGGAAAAGGCCAGACATAGCGGAAAGGTTTATGGATCCCGCGATATAGTCGAATGCGCGTCTGGAGGGATTTAGAACCGATCCGAGTCGCGCGATTATAGTCCCGTATCTAGGTCAACTCTCCGTAGCCCGTTTAAATTTTGCAATAAAATGTACTTCGTAGTTAATATATACCAAAATTACGCCGTTGTATATCCTAATATCTTGGGTGATTATGGAATATTAAATATCTTCGTCGTATTAAATTGTAACTTTCCCTCATATTCCGTTATAAATTCAAGCGTAGATAATGATATATTTTGAACGTAAGGGATACCGTGGTTTAGTACGCGATCGCGTTATCTCCCGATTTGCCATTTTGTAATTCCACGCTATTATATAGGGTATAGATTAATATAATTTATGAGCGGAGTAAAATATAGCTCTTATCGAAAAAAGGAGCGTCGTCAACCCGAGGGTTTTTTCGGGGCCACCGGGGCAAGATTGCCTCAAGGACGGTACCCAACCCGAGAGATAAGAATATCATAGCTGATTGCGCCCTAAGGCCTAATTAAGTAGCAGATGCTAGAGTCATTTTAAAAGATTAATTGATGTCAATATGACGTTGCGTCCCGCTCTTGCGCCTATTATATAAACATTTCTTTCGCAAAGGGTCTTCTTACCGCAGGCTTTTTCTTCGGGAGAGCGTTCAGCGCGCGATCCGAGCTGTTGTCTTTTGGCCTTCATTAATAAGATTGGCCCGGAGCTGCTCTTGTTGTTATTCGGACGAAGATTTCTTCCACTTACTCTATACGAGACTAATAACCTTACGAAAAGTAGTACCGCCGACTTCCCGACGCTATTCCGTTATTAATATATATTGGATCAAGTCCATTTTCTCCGTGGGAGCTAGGAGCAACAAACACAGCACCCCACACAAGGAGAATGCAACCCGTAAAAAGTCGTGCATTTTATTGTGTACAGTTTTCATTGGTTAGACGCTTTAACGCCTGCTGCCGTCGGAAGGGGAAAATTCGGAAATTGTCTTCCCTCCTGCCCGTAAAACGTGCAGCGTAAAGGCTCGACCAATGAAATTTGTACACAACCCTGCGTTAGCGTGTTTAGAGGCTAGCTGCGTTCTCCTTGTGTGTGTTCTCCTTGTTTGTGGTGGGAGCGCCGAAATAGAGCTCAGACAACACCACCGAAATAATTCCCGTTCAAAAATCGTGTATAGAATATCTATAGAAATATATAGAGGTTTATAGAAAGGCTATGGGACACCATAGGAATATCTTTTTCTATACAATTTTCGAAGAAAATACCACTAATTTTTTTTTGGGAAAGGTTTATGGTTTTAAAAACTTCAAATGTCTATAGATATTCCCAAAGTACTCTATAGGTTTTCGAGCTATCCCATCAAGCCCTTACAAAAATATGTCTATTGAAAACCCGAGTTTTATCTTTATAGTTTTCCTTGGTTTTTAATACTTTTCCTAGGTTATTTTAATGGTTTATCTTTGGCTTTTTAGTAGATTTTATTTCGATACTTGAGTTAATTTCTGAACCTTTTATTAAAGTTATTTATATAGATTTACCAAATGTTTTGAAAAAACTTCACTGGTAATTTTAGTAAATTTCTATATAATTTATTGTGTTTTTTGTTGTTAAAACACCAGTTTTTCACTGGTATATAGTGGAATTTCCGTAGAATTGGCCGTTTTTTTAAACAGCAATTATTCATTTGTAAATTTAGTGGAATTTCTACACGATTTACCAATTGTTTTTTTTTAGAAAACAGCATAAGTAACCGGGTAGCGGGTAACAGATTTGGCTTGTTGAAATATACATCGCATAAACTGTATGAGCCTCATCCTTTAAACACATTATTCGCCTATTTACATGTATCACAACAAACGGAAGAAACGATAATTAATAGCAAAGACCCGGGACTTATTATGTTGCAGACAGTGTGATGCTTTTTAAGAAAATACCCTCAACTTTACGTAATTAAGCAGCTTGTAGTGTATCAGAAATAAGGTGCATTTAATTGACTATGCACAGTGTTACCGGTCATAGCGTATAAATAGTCTTTGAATACAAGTTTTCGGTCTCTACCGAAAGATATGATATCCAAGTCTCAAGGTCTCATTCGGAATATATGGTCTCAAGGTCTCCGTCGGAAGATTGGGTCACTTGGGTCTCCAAATCGCCGCTGGAAGAACTACTCTCCAGGTCTTTGCCGAAAGATCTTATCTCCGGGTATTCAGATCTCTCGTCTCCAGGTCTCCGATGGAATTTCTGTTCTGCAGGTCTCCGATGGAATTTCTGTTCTGCAGGTCTCTGCCGGAAAATCTGGTCGCCAGGAAGATCATCCTCTGACGGTTTCTGATATATAATTTCCACTTTGTTTTGGTAACAAGTCTCCGGTCTTTCGTCTTAACTGAAAGTCTTGGTTTCCGGTTTTTCAATAATTGTTTTTCTAAGTGAAATTTAATTTAATATTTGAAACCGTTTCAATTACTAATAGACTTTGGATCTTCTTAAAAATCAAGCCAGCGAAGGAGATTGTTCAGGCCTAGCATTTCGTATGAAATGTGGATGCTACGGTTCGCCACATCTGTCGTAATTTTTGATTTCTTTTGCATTTTACCGTTTGCATAAATTGAATCATTTGTTATGAATATTTATATTTCGAACTCAACGTTAGCTTCTCGGCCTTTTGGTTAAGACCAAAGTGTAGTATCAGTGTTCTAAATACTCTTAATTAGGTTCACTTGGATGTTATTTGTTGTGGCATCTACCCCAAGTCAATCTGGGCTCCTCTGCAAGCTGTTAAGAGTTTTCGTAAAAGGATATTATAATATTCAAAGAATTCTCTAACACACTCCAATTATCCAATTTAATTCTATAAATAAAGCTATAAGAACTCTAATAAAATTCGAAAGTTATACTATAGATATTCTATACAGTTTTTCTATAAAAACAACCAATAAAAACCTTTAGTGTTCTAAGATATTGTTAAGAACATCTTTCGATGGGTTATAATGTTTTCTGAAATAACATTCGGTAAATTCTATAGATTTTCCACTATAATTAACAGCAAAAAATTGGTGTTTTCTAAAACACAAATCAGCCCATTCTATAGAAATGCCACTATTTAAAATTGAAAATTTTCTATTTTCAAACAAAAAACATTCGGTAAATTCTATAGAAATTTAACTATATTTACCAGTGCAAAAACCAATCAGATAATTCTATAGAGAAAACTTTAAAGGGGTTTTTTTTACAGAAAATTGACCCAAATTTCTAAAGAAAACCCATTGAAAAACCAAGGAAAAGCTATGGAGATAAAACGTGGGTTTTCTATAGACATATTTTTGTACGGGAAACAAGACTATAACGTCACGTTTCATTTGAGAATACTTTTCATCCGCAACCGACCGTTTTCTGTTAATTGTTGTAAGCGGATGATATATTTTTATTCGCCATTCCGCGATTCATTTCTTTTTGATATCGTCCTAGGCTTGACCTCTGTTGTATTTACTAAAGGTTTCTGACATGGCATGTTATCCTTTTCCGGCCCCTTCCTCGTTTCTCTTAACCCTTAGCTCATCTTATTAGATTCCGAACGTGCCAGCAGTCCTAAACTTGACTTCCTATTGTTTATACACGCAATAAACGTCTGTTTTTCTTGCGCAAGTAGCCCCTCCACTATGTATTTTTTTTGTTTTGGTTCTTTGCAAGAGGATGATGGCTTTTCCAGAAGTACTAATGGTATCGAACAAACAAGCTCTAATTTTTTCCACTTCTTGCCAACTCCATTTTTTTATTTGGAATCGATATTCTGTCTTAAAAACGTAATTATTCTAATTGGGCATAGTAGATTAATTTTATTATTTAACTTCCTTAGAAGGGATTTTATTTGTCACAAATTCGACATCTTTTTAACAGTACAAACACACTCTTTACTATCGATAATGAAAAATTAAAAGATATCTTTTAGGAATTGTAATTACGCTTCTAATAGTGTTAGAAACACTTTATTGAGGTTCTAATTGACAACCCATAATTGACTAAATTACACTTTTAATGCTATTATCTGTAACGTATTTTACTCTCCCTTAACTATAACGTTACCTCGCGGCTTTTCCGTTGTCGAAAACTTTCTCCGCCGGGAAGGAGGTTTCACCTGATTTTGCAATACCTTTCATAGGGGTAAAGCCTCCGACACGAGCGAGAGAATTGAGAAAATCGCCGAACTGATAAGACGACATCTCTTAGGAACTTCAAGTAGGTAGTGCCCGTAGTGTGAGCCGAGTGTTTCGGCCGGTGGACGTTGGGACGCCATGGACCTTTATCGTTTGTAAATACATTCTTTTCATTCTTCATAATAATTTGTTTGTGTATATTTTTAATTGTGGCCTGACCAGCCTTTATATTTTTATTATAATTAATTAAATACTTCTATAACCATTTATTTTATTTATTCAATGTAACAATTTAAATTTAATCATTATTATATAACCTTCACCCCTAGACAACGAAACCAATATTTAAACTTCCCTAATAACATTTAATTATAATTCCACATATATATAAAAATTGTTACATAACTAGCGCCCTATTAAAGAAATTTTAGGTACGTTAAGGCTTAAATCTTTTAAATAAGATAAATTATCAATTCGATTGAAATATTTGCCAATACATTTTCACCCTTTAAGGCTATTTTGAACAATAGCCCCGCCACCTAGTTTCCACTTTTTAGTTACACCATACCAACGTACTTATTAAGGGGAATCTAATGGTGCAAAAATTATAAGCCGCAAATAATTCCTTTAAAGATATTCTAATTTAAAGATGTACGAACCGAATGGTTCGGGGCGTAGAATTCACTCCGCGGCGAAGAGAGCTCCCCGTCGCGCCGTTTTTTCCCGGTCGAAAATCAGCCTTTATTTATTGGGAGTGGTAATGGAGCCAGTAGGACTGCAATATTCGCGAAATATGCTGATGGCGCCAGTAGGACCACAATATTTTCGAAATATGCTGCTGTAGTAGACGTGGGGTCTAAGGATTAAAATGACGGTGCCCGAAACAAAGCTTTTGTTAAAGGATTAAAATGACGGCGGGCTACTATATAGGTAGGAAAGAAACAATTCCCAAACCGTATTCATTTTTCACTAACCATGTCCGATACCGGGTCCTCTAGGTTGCGTTATAGATGGCCCATAGCTTTTTTTAGTATGGGGTTGGGGAGGCGCCGCGCGGTCCCAGCGCTCGAGCGAAGTGAGTGCGCGGCGCCGTCAGGCGCCATTACTTAGAATACATTCGACGTTGTATAAGTCAACATCACACAGAAGACATATAATATAACATAGTATGATTAAAAAAGTCTTAAATGCGTTGAAATACGGGGGAAAATCCCAACCCTTAAAAGTTAGTACTGTTTTGCATTTCAGCCTTCTTCTTTTTCGTCATCAGTCCTACGTTATTCAAAAAGTATTAAAATCTAGGAATTTAAAGAATCGTCCAAGTCATCAGTCCTACCTCATCCAACACGAGTGCGCGGCGCCGTCAGCCGCCAAGGTATAGTCTTTGGGCATTTTTTAATTAACTTTTTAAATAATGCTTTGCGGGGCTATTGTTCCATTTTACCCCATTGGCGATACTTTAATGTGTAAACTGTCGCAGTTAAGTTTTTTTTTCATTCCCTTTAAAATGACCTACTTAGCCACTTCAACGTCCGCGCTTAACCCTCACACGTTCTTTACGTTCGGTCACCCGAGCGTTCTCCCATTAAGAAGTTGCGTAAGACCGGATATCGGTGAAAACATCGAAGTTGAAACCCATCGTAATGCCCGAATGCTTCCAAATAGGGACCAGACCAAATTTTTATCCCATTTCGGCTCAGAAAAACATAGATATATAAAAACGCGTATGACGTATATATGTTTTGGGGAGTACTACGCCCGCCTTTTTTTTTTCTTTCGTCAGAGCTCGGACGAAAAAGGAGGAATAAAAATTTCGCGCTTTCATTTAAAAGCAGTTATCGAGGGCGTGTTTTACATAAGTACTTCACTCTTTGAGCGTCCCTCGCTCTCTCAATCCCATTCCATATCTAGGAAACTTTTTCTTCGCTCGGCGTCCATTACACGGAAGCGAGGGATCCTAACGCCGCTAAAGTGAGAAGAAAGAACGGAATTGAGGAGGGGGAGGTGGAAAATAAGTTCCTGATGTTTTATTTACATCCAGATCGCTAAGAGTGGGAAAGAAGAAGAAGGGTGAAGAAAGAATGAGCGAAAGGAAAATATATATTCCGGAAGGTCCTCTCTTCGTGCAGCTTTTCTTTGTTTTCTGGCAGGCCGAAAAATAAAATCATTGGCCCATAGGAGAAGCCGCCGCCGTCGTCGCCTTCGAAAGAACGATGATAAAGGGAACGCCCTTTAACTTCTTTTCACGGTTGGCGACCCCCCTGACGACCCCCTTCCCCAGCCAACGCCACCTCTACTCCTTCCTTTCTCTTTAGACTTGAGCTTTCATCCTTATCCTCACCTCCTCCCCTCCATCAACACTTCCTTCTCAACGAGGATGAGCTCGATCCTCCCAAAAAAAAAACAAGTTCATCGAAGGCTCGGAAGTCGCCGATTCACTCCGCTTGGTTAGCGTGATCTGCTTGACCGCTGATTTAAAAATTGATCGTAAATTTACTAAAAATCAATAATTAATTGGATGATTTTCACTAGGTATGTTAATATTTTTTAGCTAACAATCGCATTAGGCCCTTGCCTTGGGCCTCCAATTCTCAGGAACTCCAATTTTCCCATTTGAGGGGGTGCAAAAAACAAAATCTAGGAGGAGGTGCCAAACGGGCTCCAAAATCACCGCGCCTAGGGATCCCAAGTGATGAAACGAGCCTCTCCTTACGATTTGAATGATATAGAAATATGTAAAATATAATTTTGAAAGTTTAAGGCATTATTACACACGCGAGTGATTGTAGTAGCTTCGGAAAACCGTTACGGTTGCCTCATCTGAAAAACACAAAGTTAAATATAAAGAAGGGAGTTTTTCCCACGCGTTTCCTAGAGAAGGGATGCGGGAATTTAGGACATTGTCATTCATGCCAGCCCTTTTCTCTCTCTACTCTTTGGCATCGCGTGACGGATGGGCCGGGCGAATTCGAAGAAGCTCGAAACTTCAAACAGAAATCATGCAAATTGACGTGGCTCGCTATAGCGTAAAGATCAAGAGCGGGCGGCCCAGAAAGAGGGCCCACGATATCGAAACCGGTAGACGTTGGTGCCGAAAAATCCTCCTTTCTACTTTTCCGATTTTCTTTCTTTTACAGAAAAGCAAACTGCGAAGGGGGATTTCGCCAGGAAATGGAGGTAAAATCCTTCGCCGTGAATATATTTACTCGGCTTATAGCGGAGCGGCGCGACAACCCGCGGTTTGAATATAGTTCGTTGTTGGGGGTTAGCGGGGGGCTGAAATTGCAAATCTCCCTCCGCTGTTTGTTTGGCGAGACGCGATGAAAAGTTGAGAAGTATTTCCATAACAAATATAGACAGCCAAGCGTATAATTGACTTCTGCAGCCGCCGCGATCTCAACCAAATTCCATAAATATCTAACTCGCGTATAAAAATTGAAGGGGGTGGGTAGACGCTTGTGGAAAGGGGGTATCGTACCGCTACGCCGTATTACCCCAATTCATTTCCTATCTCTTCGGTCTAAAGTTAAATATTCCACTCAAATATTTACTGTAAGGAAACCGGAACGGTTTACGATTTCATATTTTTTCTATCAACCGCGACAGTAAATATATATAATTTTATCCTTCCATAATATTAACCTTTCATTACGCTGTTGCGTAAGCTAGAGAAACGTATTCTATTGTTTACTCTTATTCATTAATTTATTCATTATAGTGGTTAGAATTGTTAGTTAATGGAAACCTCTTATAATATTGGTCTAACTGTTTAAATATATGCCTCTTAATAATAATAATAATAATTAGCTAGACACCACCACAGGCCCAAGTCAGCTTGCTTACTGGTGACCGGGTTACAATGCGTAGGAGGGTGGTGGCAAGCCCTTCATGCCACGCGAGCTAGCCGACAGCTCCCTACACTAACTATTACCGTATTAACTTATCATTTTCGGTCTGATATTTTCTTTCCCATTTAGGGAATTGGGATTTTTGTCTAACATTTGTTCGTGCTTTTTGGACAATTCTGGCCTGCTTTCGTAATTACGAGCGATCTCTCGGGACTGAAGCGCATCAACACCTTTAAAAAAACTCTCCACCTCTACCTGGCTGGCTTCGCGGATGGATATAGGTCTGAGAAAATGTACGGTTTTTGCTCGCGTCTCAGATAAGATTTGCCGCGAGTGAAAGAAGCGTAGAGGCCAAAAAAGCTTTGTGTTTTCTCTTTTCCTTCCGCGATTATTAATGAAAGGCGAGGCTATGTAGAGCCGCAGCGAGTCACTAGAGATTAACAGCCTTCAGGTGTGAAAGTATTGAGTCGCTGCTTAGTAATGATGGGTTTATCACCCCTACCGCCCTCTGGTCGCCGGCAAAGTAACTAAAAGTTCTATTCATCTCGGATCCTATTATTGGCTCCCCATCTTGTTAGGCTCTTCCGCGACTTCTCTCGCGTCGTTTCCCCTTCAGAAGGCCACCGAACGTCGTCTCTAATTTAAAGGCCCCGACTAGGCCGCCTTCGCTGTCGTCACGCGACTACCACCCCTCTTCGCCTCTTCGTGGCTTAAGGATGGATCGCTCGAAGTGTATTACGAAGAAAGTCTTATTTTTTCCGACTTGATACGTGCTATTTTTAATTAATACTTAGATGAGCTGTGACGATTGATAGGCAATGATTAATAGGTAACTCCTTCGGCGCGCAAATATTTATAGCAAATATTAACCCCTTTTTTCTCATTTACACGTTTTAGCAAGTTCGGCCAAAGGCTAAGAGGGGTGTTCCGCAAGGACATGCCACGTGCAAGATTTGGTGCTGCATCTCACCGCTGAATAGCGCCAAGTGTTCTAAAATAGTGACAAAGATCATAAAGACTTAGGGCCTTACTAGTATTTTGCATTTTAAGCCTAAATTTACAAAAGGCGTTACTGGTGCGTGTCTTTTTAAGCAAAACGGATAAAGATCGTATTTACATAACTTTGACATAATTTTAAGGTAGGGTTGCGGAGTGGTTAGCACTTTCGCCTCGCAGCAAGATTAGCCGGTTTCGATTATAGCTTGTGGCACTGGGTAAGAGTTGACAAGTTCTATCCCCACTGGTTAAATAGGTGCTCACCTCCGAGGTCTTCGGTTTCCCCTTTTTCATAAAACGTTTAGAGGTTAACGGTTCTAGTAAGTGTAGGGAGCTGTTGGCCACCTGAATTAAAGGCAATGAAAGTCGATGATTATTTTTTAGAATAAACATTTAAAGATTTAGCTAATATTTTCACTAAGAAACAAGACACCAAGATACCTACCGTAGCTAATAATGAATCCTTTACAAGGGAAAATGCAATGGATATTAAATGGTAAAGGACTTCAATCTAGCTAATTTTAAACCCGTAAAAAGAATAAAGATGCAAAGCTGGCATTAACCAATAAATGTCTCCGTTTAAAATTATGTTTAAAAAAAACTATTTTGCATAATTATTCAGAATAGGGGTTTGAGTGTTTTAATAACAGCCTTCACAATATTAAAATTCGAAAGGTAATTCTGTACAGCAAATATAAAAATGGGTCTTTAGAGGATATGATGTTCTGGAGCCCACTTATTTCCAAAGACCTAACTGGAATACCACTAACGAAATATTTAAAAAGGTAAAACCTATTTTTTAGAGTCAAGCCTCAACGAAATAGAACCTACAACATTTCCATTATTTTATTGGCATATTAATGTGAAAACGTTCCACACCTAACGAATGAAACTGTAAAACGTTTTTCCATCCAAGCCATTTGATGGAGATTCACGGAAAGGGTATATTGATCGCAGGGGTCTTTCATAATTTTCAAAATGGTACTAGACGAGCTCACAAATTCAAAGGAGGCTTAATGCGCAGAAAAGAAATGGAGCACTAGCAAAAGTTTTTTCAAAGAAAACATTTATGGGAAAGTGGGAATTACAATATTAATGAAAACATCATTCTCTCTTACGCCTAATCAAAAATTACATTATTTAAAACTTTTTTAAAATGGTCAGAGAAAACAATTAGCCAATTACTTCAAATAAGAAAGTAGATATAACATTTTGGGCAACTTCAATCATGAATTTTAAATTCGGGTTAAGAAGGACTCTAGCCAAAAATTTTTATTTATGAATGAAAAAGATCCAATTATCTTTCAATGAATATTAATATTTTTAAAGAAGGAACTTGTGATTAAAGGAATATTCAATCTTGATGGATGGGGCCACTAGAATTCGCAACGGAATAACACTAGATATTAAAACGAAATCGTAGTGGGTTCTACTTCAACGGGGCAATAAGAAAAATTACCAAATCCTTTATTTCCAAATTGTTTCATATTAAGAAAAATCAAGTTACTTGGCCTCATCTCCACCGAGAGTAAATATCTCTAAATATGTTTTGTTTTCAGATGTGAAATATATTTTATTCTGTTTAACTTTATTTACATTTTCAAATAGTAAACTTTGGCTATAAAAGATACTTATGCTACACTAATATGTTTGTTTTCGCTCTTCGCAATTCGTCCAAGTTTTCAATTAAAGTTGACATTTTGTTCAAGTTAGGGTTTCTGATGATTGTCGGATGGATGCAAAGCTCATGTTCCAAAACATCTTGAAATGCCTCTTAAATATAAATATGACCCCTTATCCCTCAAAAAGATATTAGCTTTAGCTGAAGGATAACTAGTTTTCAATTTTTTTTGCAACATTAAGTGTAAAAAAAGAAATACTAACTGGTTCGTACTAAAAACATTCCTTTCTTTATTTTTTAAACTATCTGGTGCTTGAAATATTTCCAGTTCACCAAGTAAAGCAAAATTATCTTCTCCAACCACTGAAAGATATGTTCTTAATCGTTTTTTTTAACATAGTTAAATATATCTTATACTCTGAACGATGATTTACTGTGGATTTCTTCAGTGCAATTCCTCTTATTCGTGATATCAAATCATGAGATCTATATGTTAATGATAGTTTCGCTTTGGTCTTAAGCAATTATCTTAAGAAGGCATAAGAATTTGAAGAAAAAAGTGTATAAGTTACTTTTAACGTTCACATACAATGCTTTTGGATATTTCATACATAGGTCCTCTAAATTAGACCCTCAAGATATTCGTAGCCAGTGGTTATTCCATTCTTGTTATTTTGCGATACTAAGAATTATAATCAGTTAATATAACATCCTAGGCACCACCTTAGGCTCAATTCACCTAGCGACTTTTAATGCCATTAATCCATGTGGCCGGGTTGCAATGCGTAAGAGGGTTAACCCAATGGAAAGGGTAAACTGAAGAACTAGGGGTAAGATCCCTTAAGCTCGAGGGGGTCAAGGAACTTGCAAACTCAACGCGGAAGAAGATGTTCCGGGTTCTTACCCAGTGATGGAATCGAACCCGGCTTCCCTTGGGTCGACGCGGAAGTGCTATAATGTGGCTATCGGATTAACATTGTCAAATATTTTATCTTAAAATCCGGATTAACCTTTGAAATTCACTAAATGACGGAATCAAGAAGATGGAATTTGTATGTTCTTGGTTTCTTTTTGAAAGTTTATATACAGATAGAAATTATCTATGCATATAGAAAGTCTTTTTAACAACAAAGTTTGATTGCTGTAATGAGCTTCTTTCAAAGAGTTTGCAGAAGTTAATCGTAAAATGGCCATTAACTAATACATCCTGGAAAATTTTGTCATTGTTACTTGGTTTTGAAATGTTTTTCGAAATGCACCACCCAGACTTAAACTTAAGAGGCCTGATCACGCAAAACATTACAATTAATATGACATAAATGATCGGTATATGAACTGATTTGAATGCATTTCCTGAAACAATTCATTTTCCTCTTTCACTGAGGTCTCTTGGCATACTTGCAAGGAATCTAACGTCTTTAAAAATTTCAAAAAATAATTTAGGCATAAAATAGGCCTTTTCATTTATAAGTAGTATATAATTGGTCACAAATTTACGTCAGGCTTTTGTTTTGTATGGTCCCAATAATGACAAAATATTTTAAAATTCTGTTAATGTTAATAATTTTCCGCTTTGAATGGATAAAATCTAGTTAAAACAAATTCAAAATTTAATAACTTAAGACATCCTGAAATGGGGTCAAGTTAATAAAAAGCCTAAAAAAAACATCTCAAAATTATGCAAATTACTTGAGACAACTGCAAATTACTTGAGACAACTCCATTTTAATTTTCAGCCGCTAATTATAAATAGCAGAAAGTGGGATACCCTTCGTCCGAGTCCGTTTGGTTGAGTACTTTACACGAAATGTTAAGTTAATAACACTATCCCCCTATTTCAGAATTCGTCCCAACTTGCAAAGTGGCCTAAAAATTCCATTTGGGTGTCTACTCCGATGAGTCCGCAACGATACGGGTGGACAACATCGATTTTTGGGGGGCAAGAGGGGCCATTGCCCCCGAAATTTGCGTTCAACTAATTGGACCGTGTTTTTTGTTGTTCCCGATGGTAGAATGAACCGTTTTCGAATTATGATCGAATTTCTACTGAATTACGTGGTTTTTTCTCTAATATGCAAAACAAATCCCAAAATTTTAAATTTATAAATCGGATCGAGTTGGGTATCGTTTCCATAGTATGAATTAAAGTCTTTAAAAGTCGCTCGATGACTTAGGCCTAGGGTGATGCCTTGGGTATTAGCCTAGCTGATTGTTATTTAACGCTGAGTCGAATGTGACCGCGGGTCGCTAGGACTCAAAAACGTGGTTTTTTTTCGAAATATCACTGAATATTGTAAGATTATCTCAAGATATTGGCCAGGACCGACCATACTTTTGGATCTTTCGTATTGTTTAGTGCCGAATTGAATGAGACCAACCGCAAGTCCGTAGGATGAATCATTACCGAGTTATAACGAAATATGTGCGGAACATAATTGGTGCTTTTTTACAAAAATTCCAAAATTGGCATTTAAACCTCTACTGCCCAGGTAAGAGAAAAACATTAAGTATAATCTTTTAAAAAGAAGATGGCGCGCCGCGCGACTATGGAGTAGTACCTGTTTGACGTCTTGCAACGTCGCCCATGCTATTAGAATGCTTCTGGTAACAAACATCAGTTGAATACTATACTGTTAAAAATAAATAAAAAAATAAGAAAAAAACATTTTCAGATACTGTTGGAGGATTAAATGTCAATTTTCTAACGTAAATCTCATTCGATTTAGTACTTAGCGGTACGTAAGACGGGTACATTAAGGTGGTCCGGAGAGCAAAGTTTAAACAACGTTGGAGGTTTAAATGCCAATTTTAGAACTTTTGGAAAAACACCAATTATGTTCCACACATATTTTTTATACCTCAGAAACGATTCATCCTACGGACTTGCGGTTGGTCTCATTTGAAAGATTCAAAAGAATGGTCAGTCCTGGCCAAAATCTTGATATAACCTCTCAATATTTAGTGAAATTTCGAAAAAACCTCGATTTCGCACGGTACCACTTCATTTATTTTTTTTTTCCCTTTTTATTCGAAGATAATAATGGTACGAGTGATTTGTAAGTTTTCTAATTTTTTAAAATTTGTTTAGGGTTTAGCTTTTTTGTTCCTTTACAATACCAATTCGCGTATTTTATCACGAGTACTTTACACATTCTCTTAAGATTTCAATTAACACTTCTTCGATTATTTTCAAGACCAATTTCAATTCGGTTATTATAATTTTCTGTTGAACCATTTTCACCGTCAAAATGTGATGGCAAACATAAATATTTCATTTTATATTATCAACGTAAAATTCAGTATTGCCTAGACAGTGCAAATGTAACCGAGGTAACCACCGCAAGAATTTTCTACATTGTCTCTTGGGGTTAGAAAAATAAATAAAAAACACATTTTTCGTGTGTTCTTTATTCCCAAAGCGACTGTCATTTAATATCCGGGGAATACGTTAGACATATTCAACGGGTAAAAATACCTCTAAATGCCAGAAAACAAGCACAATGAAACAATTTCATTTCTGAAAATATAATTAATATTACCGATCTAATCTAATTTCCATAAAAACCAATAGCTGTTTAAAATCTTTAAAATGTAACTCAAATCATTTGGTCTTATCGAATTTTTTGTTTTTAGTTTATCTAGCTATAGTTTCGCCTGGTGGCACGCTTTTCACCGAACCCAAATGCATTGTAAATCGAACACTTCTACAGGCGTCTGGCCTACTTTTCATCTACTTTCGTTAAACTATCGGGATAATATATTTTTGGTAGGTATTAATTGTAAACGTTACAGTGTTAATTTTATAAGAAAAAGTCGGAATAGGTCTAGGCAGCCTGAATATATCGGTTAACCACGTCGAGACTAATTCACATACATAATGGATAAGCTTATTTCCTATAATTTGGAGCCGCGCGGAAACCCTTTATACCACTTATTTTAGCAAATCCCGTGGTCGAGATAAAAACTGAGAAAAGGGTTGCGTGGACTAGGAAAAAACTAGGGATCCTAATCTAAGTATCGCTCAATGCTTGGCAATTCCTTTAGCCGTATATGTAGGTGAAAGCGGCGCCCCTCTCAAATTTAGGCTCATTTGATGTAATCCGACCCTCGGGGTCGGTTGGTGTACTGATAGCGGTCCTCGGATGAGCTCGAGAGCGCCACGAAGATGGGGCCTTTTGTCTGGACGATGGGGGACCTACGAAGAGAGGGGCGCGGATCCTTTCATTATCATTAGTCAGTCGATGATTACCCCCACTCATTAGCCTATCTGAAAATATCGCTGTGGTGGTACTCGGGGATGATAAAAAAGAGTCTCCCTTCGCCGAAAGCTCCATTAAGAGAATTTCCTCTTGTTCCGTGAAAGCCAAAGCACCGCTTCCGACATTGGGCTACTCGTAGCATAGACGAAAAAACCCGGATTTTTTTTTTAAGATACTTCCTAATGGGAAGTTCCTGGTGACTCGCCTATAGGTACAGGCATCGAAGGAATATCGAGTTTGTCTCCTTCCTTCCGAAACACAGCGCGACATTTCTCTCCGTCCCCGCATTGTTTCAATCGTTCGTACCATTCTCATGCTAAATAGACAGAGAGATCGAGCCCTAAGGCTTATAGGATACCCTATTTTTTGTTACACTACGAGTACTCGAACGTCCTTCGTATGATAATAGAAAATTGGATGGCACGACAAAAAAAAGGCCTTCGATTTCAGATAAAGGACCCGCCACTTCGGTATTATTAATTACGAAATTGGAAGGGGTCCCTCTTCGGTTATTCGAATTGTGATTTATTTTTAATTTTCGCGATGGAAGGGGAGTTAAACATTAACAACGTTTTGGGTTCAACGTCCAATTGTCGTTCATTTGATAACTGAAAAGAATACTTAAAGATATTAAATTATTAAATATTTTTTCAAATTGAAAATAAAATTTTTAAGCGGAAAATTTCCGAAATTTTGCCTTTTTAAAACTGCTTGATCTAGCTGGTCAAATCACTCGATGTCGATGATATTTAGTGAAACATTAATTATCTGGAATACAAATATCGAATAACAGCCCCAGGTCTTTAAACAAATGTATTTGATATTGCAGCCGTATGGCTTGCGAAAAATATATATATGAGGCTAACCCTTTAGTTCGGGCGTTAATCGATACGAAAGAACAATTTCGTACCAATACTGATAAAAGGTTTTAGATGCGTAGAAGTTTAGAATATCTTTTGGTAAGCAATTTTTTGCGCTTTTTTTCCGATGTTAATATTTAATAGACGAAAACTGCCTTCTTTAATATTTAAAAGCTTTAATATCCGGATTACCCACGCAACTTTAATCTTCCTCAGTGGAAGGTACAATTTTAAAAATGGTTTTTATATTCCGCACTCTTTAACAATTTAAGCAATCGATTCTTAACACTGGCTTCTCGCGTTCCCCCTGATGTGACAAGAAAACTGGCTCAAGTTTTTCCCTCATATTTTTAAAACCACTCGCCGTATTTTCCCCCTTAAGTTGTTGTCCTACGCATAGGCGGCGATATAGCCGGTAAAAAATGGAATTTTATTTTAAACCTTAGACTTATTCCGCACGGCTCATTGGGCATTTTTCACTTTACAAGCTACTTCCTTCCAGCGTCTTTCATCCATTTCTTTTCTCGCTTTTTTTCGCGTACAGGCTGCCGGGAGGGGGTTGAAAATAAGTTTTTCATAAAGGTTATAAGTTTTCTCTACGGGATGGTGGCGAGGGAGGAGTGGGGGGGGGGGCTAAAAGGAGTGTAATGCCCCGAAATATACCTGTAAGGCAGAGGCGAAAGGAAGGCTAGAGCGAAGAAAGACTGCGAGAGAGGATAGAGTGAAAAAAATTGAAACATTTCCCTCATTTTTCTTCCGCTTTTTACATCTCTCTTTTTCCTGGTTTAAAATGCATTTATAAGACGAAGAGGCCGCGTCGCCGGAAGAGAAAGAGAGAAGGCGGATAAAGAAGAAAGTGGACGCGATATTGCGTAGTTAAGACTTTTCATTTTGGCGTTTCGACTCCGGTTCGGCTTCAGCAGCCCGCGAACTGCTGGTGGTGAGACGTACAGCCAGTCGAAGGTCTGTGTCTGAAAGGGAGGAAGGAGGCTGGCTTTGAGGAGAGGGACACGCCGGCATTGGCAACAACCGGCTCGTACAAGCTCCGCGCGCGCGCTGCGCCTAGCGGGCGGCCGACCAGCTTCCCTATCGATTGGTGTCCCGCATTCCGAACTCGGCAAAAGCGACAGTAACAATGCTTCTCGAAATTGAATTTCCAGATTTTTTTTTTAATAAAGTGGCGCTTTTAACTTGTCCAATTGTAACCCAAAATATATGTCGCCCGAAAAATCTAGATAAAAAATAACGTTCCATATTTCTCTTTCATCTTTCCATTCTTTCGACGCTGATGGCTGGTGGACTGCAATCAATAGGCGCGGTCGTCGCGTCAAGGGTTCCGACGCTTCGCTCTCTTCTTTTAATGTTACGGCAAACAATAACTTTTCTAATGGAGATTCGACGTCGTTAGCTAGAACAAACGCCACGCTCTCGCCCTTTGGAGGATATTGGTGACCCCTTTTTCACTTTCCAACAGCGCCAGCCAGCCAGAGAAAGAAGGGGGTCACTAATTCGGAAACCCTCATTTGTCCCATTGCTATTCTACGAATCTTTAAGTTAATTTATTTGTTTTTCAAATTAGCCTATAATGTACGGATTGCATTATTCCTCGCAATAATGTAAAGCGATTTAGCTCGAACATACGGGTTCGTACGAATACGTATTTGATAGTCGACGAGTTATAAACCCTACTTTAAGCGTTATATACGCGTCTTAGATTCCACCTTTTATATTATATCGTTTTCGGATAGCGTAAAATCATTGTTCGCCGTTTCATTATTCGATCTCAACAATTGAAAAGTACGCGTTTCACTCGGGATTCCTTCCAGATATCTCGCGTGAGCTCTTTCCGAGTGTATATATCCCTTTATACGAGTAATGATAGCTATTTTCTACCCGTAGCTGTAATATTGAATTTTCTCGGGCTCGGGGCTTTAAACAAGTTTCTCGGGAAAGATTATAGAGAGCGTATAGCGTCCTCTTTGTAAATACTTTTTAGGCGAGGATAGGAAAGAACGAAAGTGAAAAGGAGGCAAACGAGAGAGAAAGGATGGGGTGGGGGCGATGTTTGAATTCTCGCAGATGTTTCATTTCCAACTTCCTGCCATCTATTTTCCGGAGGCTTCTCTCTTTTCAATGGTGGACACGAGAAGGCGCTGATGGGGTTCCCCCGAATGCGTCCCTGATTATCGCTACTTCGTCTACTCTTTGAATGAGCTACGGCCCGAGCGATGCATCATCGTTACCGAGGCTCCGCTTCCCATTGGACGCCACCACTAGGAAAGAATCGAGCAATTTTTACGTACGTTTTCCGCGAGGGCGCCCCTCGAGGGTATAAAGCGTCTTACCCGCCGCCTCCGGGGCAAGCATTCATTTTCAAGCGTCGGAAGGCCGAGGAATGAGCCAGTTTCATCTCTGACTTTTCTCGCTTTCCGCTCTTTCCCCGTTTCCGGAATTTCCCTAGTAATGATGTTTTAATGACAGGTATTCGGTAATACGGAAGGGCCGCTCCTTCGTCTTCTGCTTACGTATGTGCCGTCGGGAAAGGTTACCTCTAGGTACTGTAATTGAATTTCTCCGATAGACACGGTAGACGGCCTGCCATGTTTCATCCCCTTATTATAGCCCCCGAAGCTCGTACTCTCTCTCTCTCTTTACCCTACTATTACCATTGCAACTAGGCCTAAATATTCGTGACTGTATCCACTAAGTAACAAAGTGTGGCAGTTAATTTTATCCACAATACCGCGATTTTAATGAGGCGTTTTTTTAATTAGTTTTCTTTTTAATGTGATGGAAAAAAATTCCGTTCGGCTCGGTAATGGACAATTTAACGCTCAAAATTCTATCCCCTCTCCCCCCCTAGCCTCGCTTCTTTCGAGAGATTTATATTAGTTTAGCTCCTGGCGTACTTTCTTCTCATGCATTAGCAATTAGCTAAATCGAGCCTGCGGAGCGTCTTTCGCGCCTTCCTCTTCTCCTCTTCCAATAGCGTCCTGTTTTGAAAAAACGTGTTCGAGACGCGCCTTGAATGTCGAAGAAGGAACTTGAGAGCTTCTTAGCTTCCTTTACGCCTTTTTCTGGCTTACTAAACAAGCCAGATCCTAGCTCCGTTATTTAAATCTCCTAAAATATTCGGAACTTTTCTAAACATTTAAACTTTTCTCTTTACAACATTCGCAGTACGGGATGGGCAGAAAATTGGAGTTTCCTCTCTCGAATTGGGAAGTTCGCGACTGGCCATTTTTGATGGGCAGCGGCTCTCGGGTGAAATATGTGTACCATCGATAAAAGTGACGACACGAGCGACGCGACGTTATCCGCGGGGATGAAGCGTCACTCGAACGATGTTAGCCAAACCATTGGCGATTTCGAAGGCGGTTTCCAGGACTTAACGAGCGGATATTTCCTCTCTAGATTAATTAAAGTTGAATGGGCCCTTGTTGGTTCCCTTCTGGTAGAGGCAATTTAATAAACGCCCTTCCTTTTAACGACTGGCGGCAATTATTATTTCACACCCTCTCCAGGATCGCTCGAGTGGTCTCCCCATCTTGGCGGCTCAAACTACTATTAGACGAGTGGCCTAGCCGTTTAAAACGAGGGGTATTTTGTTGTCACTCGTCGGGGGCGGCGATGGAGGCAATTATCACGGGTAACCCGTCTTTCAAACGCTCGAGAGTGAGACCGTAAGCGCCATCTATAGGACGATTTACGAAGTTATAAACGAGTCGATGGAGCGCGAAATTAAGTCACCTTAAAGACGGGCTTAAAATTTGAAACTGGAGAAGATAAGAGTTCCCACCCCGCAGCCCCAAACCTTTCACTCTCTTTCTCCTCGGTATTTCGCTGGGCGGACTTATTAATTGTAAACACGAGTTATAATCCCTTCGGAATATTACTATATTGAGTAAACACCGTTATACGGCTTATATTCTTGAAAGACCGCGGCAAAATGACTCAGTGACTGAACTTAGATATAAGGTATCTAAAAGCATTTCGCCCCGACCATAAGCGCGGATTATTATACATATTTGGCGCTTTGAGATTTGGGAAAACGTACGTTCAGTTATCTCGAATGTCTTACGCACTCGAATATCACGAATAAATCGATGTTCATTCTATCCCCGATATTAAACAAAACCGGCGGATTCGAACGTTTCCTCGTCGAAGTTAAATCTTATCCGAGCATCCCTTTATCGAGACCTAAATTAAACGGCATTGTTTAACTAACCAATAGAGGCGTAAAGTGTAACCACGTTTAATACGGTTTACTCTCATCTTAAATCTTGCACTATCCTTTGTAATCTAGCTGATTCTGAACTCGTAGCGTTTTGTGTTATTATTGCTCCTTTATTTGCGAGGAAATATCTAATGAAGACTGTGCTGATTTCCAAACGCAAACTCCTCGTGCGCGGCGTTACGACGAGGCCTCGAGGGTTTTAGTCAAACGCGCCAATCCGTATATATTCGGCCTCTTCTCCTATATGATGCTATTCGCTCTTCGCAATATCGACAGATTAGGTACTGGTAAATATTTGTTTGAGACTTCGGCGCAGCTTATTACCAGAATCGGAGCTTATAATAAACTTTTTGCAATATATATATATAAAGTCTGGCGTCTCCTTTCTCTCGCTTTCGATCGTTTCGCGTCAATAGAGTTTTTCTTAAAAGTATCGATATACTTCGTGGGCCGTATATCCGCTTAGATGGACGCTCCTATAAGAGGAGGCAATGAAGGATGGGGAAGCGAAGATGGGAAATCTGGCCACCCCTCCATAACTAATAGCTGGTCATCAATCGAGCCTCCACCAAGAGAAAGGCGGGGATAAAATTGCTAAAAATATATCGACTAAAAAGTTACTACCCGAGCGTTACTGCCGCTGTATCTTTCTACGGTTTACTTTGGCCCTGGCCTCTCTTTTTATATACTTTCTTCTTTTTTGGGTGGCTCGTTCTTTTCTCTCTGCAGTCCCTGGGATCTCCAGAAGGTGTCCCTCTCCGGAACGGGCAATTAAGATCCAATGAAGCTGCTCTTTTCCCTCCCCTTACCACCTTCGCTTACCCCCCCCCCCCCGCACCTCTCGCCTCTAACTTTCTTTATTCTGCAGCGCTGCCGTAACATCCATTGTCTTTACTTTTCTAGTCTCCCCTTTGGAGCTCCAATTAGCTGAATAATTTATGGGATGGGGATTTTTTTATTTATTTTTTGGGTATTTCCTAAATTGCCCTCGTTCCTAATCTTTGAGCTGGCATAGCCCCCGTCTAAGAAATTTCCTTTACCTCCGAAATATATTTAAAAAAAAAGTTCCGAAGAAATGGCCAGAAGAATCAGGTTAAACGAGCTCATTAATCCAAATCTGGGTAATTTTGTTTCAACCAAAGATGATTTCCCCTCTTTTTTTCAATAAAAATGATCTGGGGATCTTGATTGAGATATTTTACTCCCCGACCTTTGTAGTTTGCCAATAAAGAAATTTGGCTATTTCAAACTTATTGAATCGTAAAGATTATTTCAATTGAACGGTTTTTTCTATAGGTAATTTGGCCCCTTTTCCATTAAGACTTTTGCGTTATTCGACTCCATTCGACTAAAGATGGCGCGATTAATTAATAAAGTTTCCAAAGATAAAAACTTAATTTGCATTGGTTTATTTGAGATAAGCCTACTTGGTACGCTTAAGATATCAAGAAGCCGTAAAATTATGGACATTTAGTGCCTAACAAGGAGACTACCCGAGGTGGTTATCACCGATTTTATTGAAACTCGGGGGTTAGGTAGACCTTATGGTAGTATGAAAATTCAAAAAGGGAAAAGTTGCAATGGGCTTTAGTTTTCCTATGGCAACCGAAAATGTTTTTGATCTCTCCATTTAAAAAAGCTTGGGATTTTCTCGGTTACCCAAAGTTTGTTAAAATTTAACCAAAATTGAAAAACTTTACCCAAAATAGGTCAAAATCATTTTTTTGAGTAAGTTTTGAAAATTTAACTTTTTCAAATTTTTCAAGTAAGTAAGAGTACCCTGTTAAGCCGAGAAAATCCCATGCTATTTTAAATGGAGATTTTTTCGTTTTGAGAAGTTAATAACATTTTCGGTTGCCATGGGAAAACTAAAGCCCATTGCAACTTTTTCCTTTGGCAATTTTCATACTACCATAAGATCTACCTGACCCCCGAGTTTCATCAAAATCGGTGATAACCACCTCAGGTAGTCTCAAGTTCGGTTCCGCATTGTGTTTGGACATAGATGTGAAAGTGAGTGACTTGACTTACGCTAATACAAGCAATCGAATAAAGTATTCGGTTTTTCTTAAGTCACTAAAGCCGGGTTTTCATGGACGCTTGTAGCTTGAAAAAGAAAAGATTGAGATTTTTCCATTTTGTGGGAAGCGTATACTTTATTTTATATTTCGCGCTCAAGCTGCAAGGAAAGCGCTTCGCGTTTTCACGATGCAAGATATTTCTAGCGTGCCGTTTGAGCTGGCGTCTGCCGCGTTAAATAAATATGGCGGCTCCGAATCGCGGACGTCTTTTGATTAAGAAAAAAATGTTATTACTTAAACTTTTAGTAATTATTAAGGCCAAAAACAATAAAAGAAGGTGTAAAACAAAACTATGGTAGGTGCACCCTATTTACATAATTTTGCTCAACTCTATAAATGCAACATTCACTGCATCTCTGTCTCGGTGTTCTTTTAATTTTCGGTTCCAAATTATTGGGTTATCCTTTACATGGCTTATAAAATTGTTCTTCACTTCTATTTCCCTTTGTTGTTTTCTCTTCTTTTTCTATTTATTTTTGTTGCTTTTTGGTTAATTTGGTTGTGGTTGAACTCATTGTTATTTGTTTCGAACAGCGTACAATAGTGTGATAAGCCTCGGTACCAACACTAGCACATACTACATAACCATTGGCTGGCTGAAGTCACATGGACCGACGTCACGCGCGAAATTTTCGCTTGGCCGTAAAAATATCTAGTTGGTTTTGATCGGCGCTAGAAGCGTGTTCCAATCTATTTTCACACGCGCACGCTCCAAGTGCAAAACACAAGCGTTCTTGAAAACAGAAGCGATTGCAGCGTGAGCGCGAACTTTAAACTATTTCTTGCTCAAGCCAAACTTTTTCAAGCTAAAAGCGTCCATGAAAACCCGGCTTTAGAGATGGTAATGTTCTCTTTATGGTTCATACGAGTTGACTCCGTTATTTCCTCGAATTAGGGTGGCAGTTCCAAGCGTAATTGTCGTAAGTGGCAGACAATTGTCAAACGTGACTGAAGATCTTGTCGACTTCATCTTTGGCCATTTCCATTCTTTTAATTGAAGCCAGCCGCCGAGAGAGACAATTACTTCTAAATGGGAGTCTTCGAAGCGGCTAATAAGTTTTTAATTGAACCAATTTCGCAGTTAAGGAACGAAGGAAATTAGATTTCCCAAACACTTTGGAGAAACCCGTCCTCCCATCCCTTCTGTTTATTGAATTAACTAATTGCTTTAGCGCAAGAAAGCGCTCGTATTAATTCCAACGCTCGTTCCGCGCGCGCAAAGACGCCACTCTTATAGCCCTATTTTGCAACGTAGTTTACGACGGGGTATCTTTCACATCAACCTCCTCCAAAGTTTCGTTTCTTCGAGTGTCGAATTGAACAGCGGCGTTGAAGAGGTATTCTAGCTTTCTGAAACTATAAGGAAGGGGAAAGATTGCCTGACTCTGTTTATTCGGACAAAGACAAACCCCGAGCCGCCACCCTCGGCGCGTAATTATTTTCAATTTGGATGCCTCTTCCGCTAATTTCCCCGTAGACAATACTCTCGGGGAACTTATCTGGAAAATTAAATATTTTCTCCCGCGCCTTAACATATTCCCGAAATAGCGGCCTGGGAGGGAAGGCGAACTTTTATAAATTATCCTCGGTGACGGCGATGGTTTCCTTTTCTGCGGAGGGACTTTCGCTTTTTGAAATTTAGAAGATTGACTACCGACGAGCGCGCTACAATACGAGGTACTAGCTCCGGTGGACCCCACTAGGTGGCGGCGGTGTCGGCGCGGATCTTTTGATGGAATCGATGCTTTTACCTTAATGACTTTTAGGTCAAACTGATATTCGTGATTAGCCTTGGCCTGGCACCAAACGCGAGTCTGTACAAAGGAAATATTTGCTCGTCGCGGTTCTACGTCACTTAGTTTGCGCGTGTTCTCTCTCCTTTAATAAGGAAATTCCATACGGGAATAAATGCCAAATTCATTACGACAGCGGGAGGGACCTTAGGAAATTAGTTTATTGACCGCCTTTGATTATAATTGGATTATAGAGGAAGGAAAACCTGTTTTTGGCCTTATTACGTTAAAGAAGATGCTAATGAACGCGAAAACGAGGTACGAGACGGGGGAAATATTCCCAAAACAACTTTAATAAAGGTTTCGCTCTTGGGGGAAGGCCAGAATCCAGAGAAAGGGGACGCGAAGGTTTAAATTTGTTTAGGACCACAAATATTTACCGCGTACGCGCTGTGGTCGTTACGGTTAAAAGGGTAAACTTTAAGCCACGGTTAACCGTCGAAAGCGCTTAATTTTCATTACCAACGCGCACCCTTACTTATGGTGGAGGATCCTAAGTTTTATACACTGTAGAACCAGAATAAATCCATTAGTCAGTCTCAAATGAATTCTTAGGGTCAGAAGTAAAGCGCGTACCATTATCTCAAAATGAAATGAGGATCTCAAGTTTTACGAGCGCTAGAACAAAAATAAATGCATTAAGTCGGATACCATTAACGCGAAACGAAACGTTAGTTATCCTTAAGCGCTATTTCGAAAAATTAAGACTTAATTCACGTTGAACCTAGATTAGTATGGCTCCTTAAACTGTAGACCAGAGCTACCGTTACCCTAACTTATTTCGCAACGTTGTACCGTTCTTTCACGGATCTCGCTCGTTCAATTCCTGAAAAACAAGTAACCAATCGCGTACGCGTTGTACACCTCTCAAAGGGGATGAAGAATTAGTCAAGGGGCCTGTATAAGGAGAGAAAATTGGCGCCAAAGCTGTCCAAAGAGTTCGATCAATCACTTAATGCGAAAAGGAGCGGCTGATATAGGGAGCAGCAGCTGCTACTGTATCGTAGCGAGGCTCCTGACTCGAACTCGGCTCCGAAAATGGAGAAAGACAAAGGAGAACGAACGATTATTTTGGCCCCAAAACGTGAACCCACCCCTCCTCTACCTCTACATCGAGCTTTTAGTCCCTCCCCCCCCCCCTTCGGTCTTGTAGGTCGCCTCCCATACCGTACTTTCTGGCCGTGCCAGAAACGAAGCTATAGAGGACGATACTCGATAGAACGCTAGCTCTATCGACGATTAATATAGGATGCTACAATCAATGTTTCTCTTCCGAATCAATTCCTAGTTTGGGCCGCTATCCCTCCACTCTTCCTCCATACGCTTCTGGCGTTTCAAGTCCGAAACCTTCCAAAGAGGGGCTCGTCCCTCGTCAGCCAATACGCGGAGCGTCCCATTCTTTTCTTTTAATAGATTCTATCCGTCATTACTCGGACCGGCTCGTTTCCCAGCCTCTCGACGAAAGCTTGTAACCAAAAGAGCCCGCAGTGGATGGAGTCTCCTCATATATTCTTTCTTTCGCACGCAGGCTTACCGAATCTATAGTCCCCGACTGAAACTATTCACCGGTTCTCTCCAATCCTTTACGATGTTTAGCCTACTGTTCGAGGAATCAAACTGGGAACTGGTTGGGACAGATGTTTTCGGGAGTTGCGTCGTCCGTCTAGATTTAAGGTGGCAGCCGCGTGCTCCAATGATTTTCCGGAACTCATTAACCCCGCACCAGCGATTCGTTCCGTACGTTGTACGGCGCCTGAAAGAGACGACCTTCTCTCTCGTTCCTGACCCGTACGAAATTCCAATCGCTCGTTGCCTCGTACGATGAGTCAAAGGCTAGCTAAAAGCTACGAGTTTCCTGAAAGTGGAAAACAAATTTAGCTGATTTAAACTGACTAATCCTGGAAATAAATAATTGGAACTTCCATTGAAATCCTTCATTACAACTTTCAACCGCTTCTTTCCGTCTCTGACTGAACTCGAAACTTTCTATTGTATAATTTCCATTCAACATATACAGCCCGTCATCTTTCCGGAGGCCCTCGAATGCATCGCTAAACAAATTTAATAAGAGTAAGCTTTTTAGTTTCATATGCCAGAAAAAATATCGATAAGTACCTCTTTAGAATTGACAGGCGCAAACAAAACTTTGTTTATCTAGTAATCGGGATATAAGTACAAAGGGAGGATACTTTGATGGAAGTTTTAACAATGGTTGGCGGGACTAGTTACGAGCTATCTTATCCGTCGCGTTGACTAAATTATAAAGTAAATAGACCAATTAAAATCGCGTCATAGCCCTAGCCCTAACTAGCCTGTAGGCTCGCGTATAAAAGCCATTAGCGGTATATGAAGGCCTTTAATTTCACGATAAAAGAGGGCCTAGATGAGCCTTTTGTTCGTATTTTCTCTAGCGAAGCACTTTGGCGTATTAAAACCTCTTTGATGGGAAAGTGTTGTTTTTTTCGAGCGCGCTTTCCCCGCTTCTCACCCCCGGGCCTTCCAAGTAAAAAGTCGATCATTGCTAAGGTTTACCTGTTTTTTTTTATAATCTCCTCGAGGCGTTGAAGGGAAAACCTTTATCGAGACTCTTTAGAATGCATCTCTGGCTAGTATATTTTTTGCGCCTCGTGGTGGCGGGGTTGTTGCGATAGAAGCTGTAGGCCGAAAATCAAGGCGGCACGTTTCTGGAGCGCCAAATAATTGAGGCTCACAGCTGCCTGCCAAGAATTAATCCTGATCGATGGAAGAGAGACTCCTGGTATAGCCTACCTCTCTAGTTCGCCCTGTTACCCACCACTAGCGACACCACACCGCACTAGGCTTAGAAAGAGGCGCTAAAAGCCACGGATATGGCTCCAGCCCTGGAAATCTGTGACCCCTATAATAATTTATAAGCTCCTTTGCCCCTGATTATTATTACGGAGTCTTCACCGAGGAACTCTCTCGTTCGCCGTAAAAGAAAAATAATTAGACGCAAAAGAAGGGAGTCGTTGATATACTGCAACGCGCGCGAGTGTATCATCTTATCTCCGAATCGCTACATCAGATCGATATAAATCATCTTTTATCCCTTATACTCTTCAGGGAACTCTTCACCTTATTTTTATATACCCTGGTGGAGTTTTGCCTCCTAATCCCTTTGCGTGTCGCTGTAGGAACGCGTCTACAGGCGACTAACGTATATTTTCATCGAACGTCATGATCAGCGATGTCTTTTGACTCTTTGTTTTAATTTGACTTACGTTAGTTTATCTTATAGACGTCAGCACCCCCTTATTCGTCTCACGTCTTTCAAATTCGTTAAGAAAAGACGAAACTTAAATACGACGTTTTTGGAGGAAAAAGCTTTTAAACGTATTGACATTTCTGGCCATATGGGTTCTATCCTTAAGCCTCTTCTTGTCGCTAGATATCTGCGCGCCTATATAAGCCTTTCTCTTGTCTTTTTAAAGGACAACGACAGTATTAAAGGAAGAATATTAACTAGTGAACCTTTAACGTTTCTAGATAATTATTCATTTCGATGAAGAACGCTATTTAGAAACGTTTCCCAATAACGCTTTCAAAAATAAACTTTGAACCAGCAGCCACACAACTAAATATTAAGTTAAAATTATTAAATATAAGAGACACGATACTTCATGACTAAAGTTTTCTTTTACTTTACTTAAAGGTGAAGGTAAAAAAACGAAACGTTAATTAAAAAACCATGTCACTCTGATAAATAATAAATACCATAATTAGACTCTATTTTGTTAAAAAAATCCTAAAATAGAAAAAGAAAACGAAACTGGAATGGTGTATCAAATACCATGTATAGTTACGATAGAGCAAGTTATTTATGACCTCAGCCCACTTTCTTATGGCGAAATTTAATGAAGCCAAGCGCAGGAGAATCTTTAGTCGGGTAGTGTACGAGCCATATCGTTGTAAGGTAGTACAGCAGAACAGGGCTGGAGACCTACCATTCAAGTACTGATGATAAATGTGCTTACTTAAATTAAGTGCGTTAGAATTTTTTTTTAGTTTTGTAATATAACATATATTTATATTAATTGCCTTAGTGGCTATTTTCATTTACAATGTCTGTGTACTGTACCCCGTTCTATTCATATTGCATTTGTTGCTATAAATTACACGTTGCATTTGTTGCTATAAATTACACGTTTCATTTGTTGCTATAAATTTTACGTTGCCTTTGTGGCTATAAATTACACGTTGCATTTGTGGCTATAAATTACACGTTACATTTGTTGCTATAAATTACACGTTGCCTTTGCGGCTATAAATTACACGTTGCCTTTGTGGCTATAAATTACACGTTGCCTTTGTGGCTATAAATTATACGTTGCCTTTGTGGCTATAAATTACACGTTGCATTTGTGGCTATAAATTACACGTTGCATTTGTTGCTATAAATTACACGTTGCCTTTGCGGCTATAAATTACACGTTGCCTTTGCGGCTATAAATTACACGTTGCCTTTGTGAATATAAATTACATGTCGCCTTGGGTAATATAAATTATACGAGGTTGGTTTTTGATTTGAAAGCTCAGCAGAGTTGGAAAACTATTGATACGTGATTGAGATAACAGTAAACGGTTAAAAGCTCTTCACAAATCATGTTACGCTACCCATAAACACTATCTTTGAATCAATGAAAAACCTAGTAGCATAATACACTATCTCATCAATGGTCTGTTTTTGATTGAAAGTTTTACCAAAATTAACATATATTTCACTTGCTCACTAGAACCAGTTATACACCTATATCTTGTTATCTAAATCCTAATGGGAAATTAAAACTCAATTTGACATAACCAATTATCATCATTATTTCCCAATGTTAAGTAAAATATTTAAAATAATATTCAATATATTAAATTACATTCAATAATATTAAAATGTCTGTTCAAAATATATTTAAAAATAAAACCTATTATTTTCTAACTTATGGCATTTATTTTCAATTATAAATTTTAGGCAAAAAATATGCCCTGTGAGGCAGAGAAAAGGGACAGCTATTAAATAAAAAATGCTTTTATCAAAGCAGTTGAAAGGTTGATTTAAGGGGGAGTAGTTGGGATCTATGAAGGCACAGATATTGGAAATGTTTTAGAATTAAAGAGTTATTTTTTGGAATTTTTTTAAAAAGCAAAATATATTTCTAAAATAATTTCCATCGATTTCCCTCGCCTTTTATATATTTTAAAACCCTTTCCTTAAATTTGAGCGTTGAAACTGTAACAGTACACTGATAAAATTTTAAATTTTAAGGGATTACGTGTAAATTTACAGCATTTAAATTGCTGAAACTCATTATAGAAACTAAACTAGTAAAAAAGTCATCAAGAAAAGAGATTTGCAATCCATTTAATCAAGAATGTTATGAAATTTGTTGTAATGATTTATAATAAAAAGTACTGCTACTTCATGGAAGGACTACGGTCCGAAAGCTCCCGATCATTTTATTTTAAAAAAATCATTTTTTAAATTCCATGAAGTAGCAGTACTTTTTATTAAAAATCATTACAACAAATTGAAATAGAACCATGGAACAAAATTTTAAAATTCAAGAATGTTATTAAAGTTAACAGAAAATTGGGGTGCAGCTATAGCCTCTATTTTCACAATCAACAGACGATATTCTCTACCTATAGAAAGAGCCTGCAAGTGCAAGGAGAGCCATGTGTCTTGTCCTTTAGCTTAGAAAAGATAAGTCATGAATTTTCTTTTATTAAAGAGACTTTCAAGAGACCCTCTAGTCAATTTAAAATACGCATTTCAGTTGCCGTTCATTGTGAAGCCAAAGTTACGACTGAATGGCTTATTTCAATTCGACTAGGTCTTTCTAGAAACTCCCTTTAACAATTCAAACATGCTACTGCACACATTATATCAGGCCTTTCTAGAAAGAAATGTGGCCATTTTAATGTCACTCTAATGTCACTCTTTTTTACTACCAGCGCGTACTTGACTTGTGACGAGCTTCAGTTTTTCACGATGCATGCCAAATTTAAATACTGATGTATAATTTAATTTTAAACCAGAAGTTTAAAATAATAAGTGCAGACTTGGATAGATAGAATTTAGTACATGTCTGTTTTATAAATTCCCTGAATTCATGAAGATAATTAGCTTACATAGAACGTTGCAAACTCATTTAACCGTTAAATTTCTTATGTTTTATACAAAATTTTAATTTAACATATAAAACAGCATATTAATTAAGGTTATCCTGTTACGACAGCATAGGAGACGTCTATACAGGGCTTCCACATTTGATATCTAAAATTACCCTCTTGCGATAATTTCATTAAATGAAAAATCACGTTTTTCGCGTTTTTGACATAGAAATTCCCATTTTTTATCCCTCGCTCTTAATACTAATTTATATAGATATTCAGATTACTTCTGAAAATGAATTCAAATTTAATTTTTTATTTATTACAAAATTACTTACATCTGAATAATTTTGCAAAAACATATCCTCAAAAGTTGCATATGGATATTTAGATCGTGACTCATAACATATCCAATTATCCATGGAATAAATATACAATTAGAGTAGACTAAAACAGGCAATGGTATCAGAAAAGCTAAAAATTCCCTTTTTTCCGGTGTACAAACACTTTTCCCTCACTTTTCCCGTTTTCCCTCTTAAAATGAATTATTCCCCTTTAGCGTTTTTGAAGGTTGAAAAATCCCGGTAAAAGGAAAAATTATCCGCATGTGGAAGTACGGCGTCTATAGCATTGAAAATCAATGCGAGAAATAAGAGTTTCAAAAATATGGTGCCTTATCATGGCAAAATAACCCAGCTCGTAGTATGTGTCTTTTTCTTTCGATTTTTTTATCCCACAGCCCCATTTAATATCGGCCGACTTTAAAATTAATTTTAAATATTTCCATTAGAAAATACATAATTCTGAACTAAACACGCTTAGTCCTTTACAATTTAAAATTTTATCAGTTTACTGTTACAGTTTCAAGGCTCAAATTTAAGGAAAGGGTTTTAAAATATATAAAAGGAGAGGAAAATCGATGGAAATTCTTTTAGAAATATAGTTTGCTTTTTAAAATAATTCCAAAAAATAACTCTTTAATTCTAAAACATTTCCAATATCTGTGCCTTCATAGATCCCAACTACTCCCCCTTAAATCAACCTTTCACTGCTTTGATAAAAGCATTTTTTATTAAATATATATGTAGGCCAAACAAAGCGTAAATTCAAAACACGTCAAAATGAACATAAAGAAAATATATTTAAACAAAATTTGCATAGTAGACTAGCGTACCACCTAAATAAAAATTCTAATCATATTATAGAGTGGGAAAAATCGAAAATATTAACAACGGAAAATAATTGGCTAAAAAGGAATTTCAAAGAATCGGTTTATATAAAAGATAGAGGTAAAATTAATCTAGATAAAGGACCAAAAGGACACAAACACCTGGAGGGAGTTTAAATTAAATAAAAAACTATAATTCATTGTCGGAAATTTAAAAAAAAATGTAAAAATCGAAAGATAGTCAAAAAATTTAAATGTTTTTAAAATAAAACAAAATTTTCGTCATGACGTATCGTGTCTCTTATATTTCATAAATTTTACGTATTAGTAAACCATGACTTCCCAAAATTTACATATTAATTATTAAATATTTATTTAATAAGAACCACATATGGACTGCATTGCAATGAGTGAGAAAATACGCGAAAAGGTAGAATAGTCGATAATGAAAAGGGACAAAAAGGTAAACTCTAAACAAATTTTAAGAAATTAAAATACTTACAAATAACTCGTACCATAAGTTAATAATTATTGTAATTATAAATTTATGGTACCAATAAGACTTCGAGCAAACATAAAAGATAAACGAGAACCACCGTTGGTCTATGTATTGATAACATTAAACAACGCTGTTAAGGTAAAAAAGGCCAAAAACATTTTGTGGAAACTAAAATATATTTATTTAAAACCGATACGTGGTACCTCGTCCGATAGACTTTCAAGGCGAAGTTACAAGTTAAGATTTACGGAATTTTTTAAAAACCACAATAAAAACGCGCGATTCGAGAAATGAAAAACACGGGACAATGAAAACGCGAAAACGACCACGTGACACACCAAAATAAACCTACTAAAAAGGACTGTCAAAAAGGAGGATGTTCACAATAAAGCTAGTGGTCCACCTGACGTTACGTAACCGTATGTAGAACGTAAAATAACCGAAAGATGGCGTCCATTACTTTTCTTGAAAATGAGCATCTACGTATTAGCATCAGGGGTAATGGATGTACGCTTTTTGGAACGTAAATATAACGCAGATAAAACGTCGTGCGACGTGGAAGTGACGAAACGCTTGCGATAGGGCTACGTCATCTCCGGTGGACCATTTGCTTTAGTTTGATAGCATTTGATTTTTAAAGGGAACGGGGAAAATAACCAACGGGGGAGGCTAAAAACATCAAATGCTTGCTAACTAAACTCCAAACAAGCGCCTAAAAACCATTGCTGATCGAAAGAGACGAAATCATAAGAATTTCGAACGCTAGCGGGAAAAACACGCCGCCAGGATGACAACACGCCAGTAACCTGACAGGAAAAACGTACTACCTAAAAACCAACTTTCATTTAAACCGGAGAGAAACTAAGTACCCAAATTAAAAATTATACGGTTTTTGATGAAATTTCATCATTACCAGCAGAGCGCGATTAAAGATCCAAGACAAGTTAAAAGAAACTGGTTTATTTAATTTTAACGCAACATATTAAAAAACAAATTCATAGGACACTAAACCACTTGGCAATCAGGTTTCCAGCCACAGCTAAGCCTCATCGCATACGGAAAAAAAGTTTTTATAGAGGGCGAGTGTTGATGTTAGAAGATTACGAGGGAGATGACTTCAAAATGACATATAAAAAAACCATACTCGTTTTTTATGGTTTATCTTTTATAGTCCGGTGTTTTTTAACTATGTATATATAATTCTTTTAACGCGCTTTAATTATCAGTTCGGTTCTATAATTTGCTCCATTAATTATAATTATGCAGTATTCTATAATAATTAACCATGTCATTTAAATAAACAATTTTACTGTTAAATTACTGTCTCGTCAATTCATCAATTTTGCTGGTGTTGAATAAATTTCTTCAACAGCCTATGGGCCCATAACTGGAGGAAGTTTCATCATTCATAACGAGCAGAGCGCGATTAAAGATCCAAGACAAGTTAAAAGAAACTGGTTTATTTAATTTAAAAGTCACATATTAAAAAACACAACACAAATTCAAATGACAATGATAATTCGAAGTGGAGACTGCGAGGGACTATATATATACATTGTTAAAAATTAAAAGCTATCAGTTAAAAATACTCCGTTACAATGCAATTCCAACAATTTTCCTCACTACGCCGCTGCTTGGTGGGAAAATTAGTTGTTTCTTCTGCCTAAAATCCACAAGCCCAATAATCCTGGTCATCTCATTGTCTCTGCCTGCCCATGTCTTACAGAGTACATTTCAAGTTTACTGGACGGATAAACCTTTCTTCCGAGCTACGTTAAAGATACTAGTGATACTAGTTCTCTTTCACAGGAGCTAACTGCTGGCTAATTTCTATGAATTGTAACGAATTGTAGACTGCCTATGGTTGAGACCCTTATTGCAACCAACTCTCTCAAATTCGTCGACAAAATATTTAAACTAATTCTGAAAAGTGATTAGGGCTATGCTTATAGGCTAAGGGTTATAATGAAGGATTTCGAATTTACCAGAATAAAACAATTTACTAAGAGTAATTAAAAGTTGTAACACACTAACTGAGAATAATGAAATATAAACACTCGCGAACAAATCTATAATAAAATAAAATATATTAAACGTGACACTAAAATACTAAGCTTATTAACGGTACCATAATACTAAATCCCAAGGGTTAAATACAATATACGCTAGTGCACTGCGGTTAAGATTACCTGAAGGGTAATTAAAAACAAATGAACCAATATGGTCGTTAAATGGTTAATACTAATTTATATTATAAAAGTCTCGGACTTCTAGAGCGCTGACTCGGAAACCGTCGGTACCTCAAAAAACGACTAACACAGCGTCACGAAGACACTGAGGCAAACTTAGCGGGACGAACCCGTTGCTCGTTCCGGTACGTTAAAATAATTAGATCAACGTTAGTACTTACCTACATCGTAGTTACGGAGGCTTGTTGTGGCATCAGTTCACGCACTTTCTTCTAGTTCATCTTCATTTTGAACTTAGCACTGGAGAGGACACAAGGCCGACTGAAGTCCGTGGCGTAACTAGCGTTGAACCATTTTAGAATGGGATATTTGGAGACTGACTGTCTTATCCCTAGCAGAGCGTCTCTTCGAATGTCTGAGCTTCTTTTCATCGCGCACAAAACTCACGTGGTTTCACAATATTGGTAAACTTGGGTAAAACCCTCGAACGAAAAAATACCACCACGTCCAAAAATATACTAACGATATATACATGTTTAAAAGGTATATGCTTACATTAGCAAGCTCAAGCTGGGTTTCGAAATCCTCCAAGCATAGCCCCTCAGCGGAGTCTTAACAAAAAAAAGGGGGACGGACCAGAGATATAGTGGAATGCAAGACCGGGCCCTTCCCAAAATAATCCCTTTCGGAGAAATAGGCCTAAAAACCACTAATGGAACCCTAAGTATTTAAAATAGATAAGAAGACCAAAATATTGGTTACAGAATATCAAACTTTAATACACGGTAATTCCCCACGCCGATGGCCTTCGAGGCTTTCAGCAGTTTTTTAATCAGAGGACCGACAAATACCCTCCCACCGAAACCCTCGTTCGTCTCGGGGAACTGGTTTGGACGCGGAACGCTTTCTATGGGAACTAATATGGGTCCTAGTTTCGCGAATTTATTTGTTGGTTGGGTTTAGGAGCGTTTTTTTTTCAGGTTATGTTGGTCCCATTCCGGAGTCTCATGGTCGTTTCATCGATGACGTCACCCAGTTTGTCTCTTGTAGTCGTCATGACCTTGAGCCGTATCTTACTGCCTATTGCGCTGTGCATTCTGCTCTGGAATTCCCTGTTGATATCTCTGAAACTATGATTAACTATTTAACTATTTCGGTTTCTGGTGATCGCGTTTCAACCACTATAACACCGAAAATAAAAACTAAGCCTAAATATTAAAAATTTCAAAATTCGTTGAATAGCACTGAAGGGCCGAAAAGAGGGATAGTGGGGGATAATAATATATAATTGTGTTTGCTCGAAGACCTATTGGTAAAAGTTACTTGTAAGTATTTAACTAAATATTAAAATTATTTCAGAAATTTATTCCTCCAAAACTTTATTGAGGCTGTGATATTGCGATATTTCGAGCAAAATATTTGTTCGGTTGTACACATCGTAATTTTGTATAGTACATGTACCTATATTCGTTTTCAAATGTTTATATAGCGCACGCGCGCGTGAAAGTGAGTTTTTGGTTGCTGTTAAAAAAGGTGTTATTTTGCGCGTGTAAAAATAAATTAACGGCCAGTTCTGTTTTGAAATAAGAGGAAAAAGGTTTACCGGTTTTTATGTCGGAAAAGTTCGCGTCTTTTATTTCGCTGTTCACGACATTTTTTGGTCCGTCGAGCCGGATACATTCGTCAACTTGATTATGTTCCTCAACTAATCATCGAATCGGCTATCTTTCCGTGAGAGACAGTGAAAATTAGCGTGGATTCTCCGTTGGAAACCGTTTAAACCATCGATCATATCCCGATCGTAAACGAATCAACATAAGTCATCATGGATGTTCTGGTGAGAAGAAGAGCAGCTATCAAGGGACAGATCACCAGGATTGAAAATGCGGTGGGTCAAACAGCAACGAATCTATCTGACGTCGCCTTGAAGCTGTATGTAGACAAGGTGGAAAAACTATCGAAAGACTTGGATGAGGTTCACGATGCCGTAGTTGCAAATATCGATCCCGACGACGACGACTTCGCGGATCACGAAGATGAATACAACCCTCTAGTCGCTCGACTCGAAGATCTGACAATCCTACTCGTCACTGAATCAAATGAAAGAGCAGCAAACATTCCAGTGAGACAAGTCAGACCAGCTAGTGATGTACGTTTACCTAAGCTGGAACTTCCATCATTCAGCGGTGGTTACGTCGATTGGCTTCCATTTCATGATCTCTTCACGGCCACCGTACACAACAACGAATCGCTCACCGGAGCTCAGAAGTTTCAGTATTTGAAGTCATCATTACGAAACGAAGCAGCGCTCCTCGTTCAATCTATTCCGGTAACTGACGCTAACTATCTGGAGGCTTGGGATATCTTAAACAATCGGTTCAACAATACCCGGGAAATCATCGATGCACACGTAAAACGTCTCTTCAGTCAAACTAACGTCATCCAAGAATCTTCATCCGCTTTACGAACGCTCATCGATACCACCGCCGAATGCATAAGGGCGCTCAAGGTTCTCAAAGAACCAGTACAACATTGGGACTCCATACTACTTCATCTTGTAAAGGAAAAACTGGATTCAGAATCTCGCCGACAATGGGAACTTTCCCTGAGGGGGACCGAAAGACCAACTTTCGAGGATCTCGTTACATTTCTTGAACAACGGGCCAGAGCCTTAGCAGCAGCTCCGCCTACAACTACTGCATTCAAGTCGAAGCCTCCATTACATCAGAGACCGAGTACAAAGGCTCATCATGGTGCTTTGAGCGAGACGTGTCACTTTTGCAACGAAACACACTCTGTATACAAATGTACCAATTTTCTGAATGCATCTTCGGACGAGCGTTGGAACATGGTCAAGAGGAGTGCCATGTGTTTCAATTGCTTACGAACCGGTCATCAAAGCAATGACTGCAAATCTGGTCATTGTAGGAAATGCAACGCACGACATAACACACTTCTACATCAAGAGAAGGAATTAACGAAGACGAAGGCAACCTCCGGTGTAGTTTCATGCCCATCTCGTGAAATAATTGGATCAACCCAAGTTATCTTGGCAACCGCAATGGTCCAAGTCAAGGGACTTGACGAGCAACTTTATCCAGCCCGAGCGCTTCTGGACTCGGGTTCTCAAGCCAGTTTCATCACGGAACAATTCACGAGGAAACTAAGATTGAAGCGAACACGTTTCAACGTCTCAGTTGACGGAATTGGAGCAACCGGAATGAACACCTCTCAAGGCAGTGTCATGGTGAATATTCAGTCAAATATCATTAACACGTCGGAGGTCATCGTCGAGGCAATCGTCCTGAAAAAGGTCACGGATTATTTACCTAACAGTCCGTTCGATCCTGGAAATTGTCTACACTTGAAAGGCTTAACACTTGCTGATCCAACTTTTCATAGCCCTGGACAAGTGGATATTTTACTAGGTGCTGACGTGTATCTAGAGCTCTTACAAGATGGCATTTGCAAGGGGAAAGAAGGTCTTCCAGGTGCCTTTAATACTCTTTTCGGATGGGCAGTTTCCGGTCCATTGCTGATGTCCGGAAGAAGTTCGAAAATAAAGGTCCACCATTGTACATTGGAAGCAGATTTGAAACATCTTTGGGAGCTAGAAGACATCCAGCCTCGAAGAATACTATCTCCAACAGAAATTCAATGTGAAAAGAACTTTGAAGAATCACATACACGTGACTCTACAGGAAGATTCACTGTACGATTACCAAAGATAAACGATGCACCAAAACTTGGAGATTCTAAACAAATGGCAATCCGTCGATTCTCTCACTTAGAACGACGTCTACGTGTTAACCCGAATCTCTATGAGGAGTACCGCAAGTTTATGGGGGAATACATTGCCCTTGGACATATGGAACTCATTCCCTCGAATGAAATAAAAATCGAAACCAATCCATCTTACTACGTGCCTCATCATGCGGTATTCAAAGAAGACAGTACCACCACGAGAGTTCGTGTGGTGTTCGACGCCTCTGCCAAATCTACAACTGGAGTTTCCCTAAACGATCATCTGCTAGTGGGGCCAAAACTTCAAGATGATTTGGTCAACTTCCTTATTCGCTTTCGTCAACATCGCATTGTAATGAAAGCAGACCTTGCCAAAATGTTTCGTCAAAATAGAGTACATCCAGACGACTCCGATCTTCAAAGAATTGTTTGGCGAAACAACTCACACGAACCCTTGCTCGAATACCGTTTGCTAACGGTTACATATGGAACCGCATCAGCGCCATACCTAGCAACTAAAGTCTTGAAGCAACTCGGCCATGACGTGAAAGAGACACTTCCGTTGGCATCTTCGGCTTTACAAAATGACTTCTACATGGACGATCTAATGACAGGCGACGAAACGATTGAGAACGTTTTAAGACTTCAGTCAGAAATCATTCAAGCTACATCTCAAGCAGGATTTGAAATAAGGAAATGGGCGTCGAATGAAGCTGCATTATTGGATACACTACCAGCCAACATGAAGGATTTACAAAAGCCACTATGCATCGAGAACGACGAATCAGTCAAGACTCTCGGCCTATATTGGACTCCTTCGGCTGATAATTTCTCGTTTATGGTTACTTCTCCAGCGTCAAGAAGTTCAATCACTAAACGTACGATTCTTTCGGATACAGCAAGGATATTCGATCCTCTGGGACTGTTGGCACCAGTAACCGTTCGAGCGAAACTGATGTTACAGGAAATGTGGCAGCTAAAATTGAATTGGGTTGAGCAACTTCCCCAACCACTTGAAGCTAAATGGAGGTCGTTTCGAACCGATTTAACAGAAATTGAAAACATTACGGTTCAACGGCACATTTCGCAAGCTAATGCTATCGATATTAGCCTGCATGGATTTTGTGAGGCATCGGAGAAAGCGTACGCAGCTGCCGTATACCTGAAGACGGTGAATAACAACGGACAAATCAAAATACAACTGATCGCTGCGAAAACAAGAGTCGCTCCGCTCAAACAAATCACACTTCCGAGACTGGAATTATCTGGTGCATTACTTTTGGCTTCTCTGATTCAACTGATCAGGGAGTCATTGAGATTGGATATAGCTGATGTTCATTGCTGGTCGGACTCAACAATCGTCCTAGCTTGGTTGAAAGCTCCACCGCAACGTTGGAAAACGTTCGTAGCCAATCGAGTGTCAGAAATCCACGAGAAATTACCGAGAGCGCAATGGCATCACATTTCAGGAGACAGCAACCCTGCAGATTGCGCTTCTCGAGGAATATCCGCTAGCGAACTGGGAAATCATGGTCTCTGGTGGCATGGACCGCAGTGCCTTATTTTCGCCGCAAAAACGCAAGAACTACATGAACTCTCAGAGCCAAATGAATGTTTATCCGAGGAAAGACGAATTATTTCGTTAGTAACACATCATCAAATGGATTTCACGCTCCTTTCCAAATTTTCAGCGCTTAAAAATCTCATTCATATCACCGCCTACATTCTACGTTTTGTCTTCAATTCGCGAAATGCGACAGAATTGAGGATTACTGGACCTTTATCGAAGGAAGAGAACGAAAAGGCGCTATCCCATTGGATTCGGGTCGTCCAAAGCAACAGTTTTAACGAAGAGATAGCTTGCCTTAAACAAAACAAGGAATTACCACGGAAAAGTAAAATCCTTTCGATGCGTCCGTACATCGATCAAGATGGGATTCTTAGAGTTGGTGGCAGACTTTGCCACTCCAACTTACCATACGAACAAAGGCATCCGGCACTGTTACCGAGACAGAGCAAATTAACAGAACTTCTAATACAACACGAGCACGAGAAACATTTTCACGGAGGTGCTCAACTACTAACTTCTGTCTTACAGAAACGTTATTGGATCGTCGGTCTTCGTGATGCCATACGTTTCCATATCAGAAGATGTGTTTCATGTGTACGACAGCAGGCAGTCACTGTAAAGCAACTTATGGGCGATTTACCACCAGCGAGAGTAAATCCTGCTCGGCCATTTTTGAAGTGTGGAGTCGACTACGCAGGACCATTTACCCTTAAACTAATGAAGGGACGAAGTCACCTCAGGTTTAAGGGATACATTGCCGTCTTCGCTTGCTTTACCACAAGATCAATTCATCTTGAACTTGTCAGTGACATGACCACCGAAGCATTTCTGGCAGCATTGAAACGCTTTGTTGCTCGACGAGGAAAATGCGCCGACATTTACAGCGACTGTGGAACCAACTTTACAGGAGCCGATCGAGAGATGAAAACATTCATCAAATTCATAGTCTCTACAAACAATAACGATCAAGTATCACGATGGCTCGCAGACGAAAGAATTAATTGGCACTTCAACCCGCCTGCAGCGCCACATTTTGGAGGCCTCTGGGAAGCCGGGGTGAAGTCCGTCAAGTATCATCTGAAACGAGTTCTTGGCACCATGGTTCTAAACTTTGAAGAAATGCAAACGCTTCTTTGCCAAATCGAAGCTTGCTTAAATTCACGTCCTTTAACGGCGTTAAGCTCGGATCCAAACGACTTAAATGCGTTGACACCTGGACATTTCCTAATCGGAGATGCACTCACCGCAATACCCGAACCCGATCTCACTTCTGAAAACGTCAACCGCCTGTCACGTTGGCAATTGGGCCAACAAGTACTGCAGCACTTTTGGAACCGTTGGCGAAATGAATTCCTCTCTCGCCTTCTACAACGTCCAAAGTGGACTACACCAAAACCGAATCTACGAGTCGGCGACTTGGTCTTGCTCAAAGATGAAGATTTACCTCCAACCAAGTGGAGAATGGCAAGAATCACTGAACTTCATCCAGGACAAGACAATCAAGTTCGCGTCGTAACTGTCAGAACCTCTGGCAAATCACTGAAAAGACCCGTAGTTAAATTATGCCAGTTACCACTAGACTGATTTTAATTGTATTCAAACTGTTTACTAAGGGTTATTTATGTATGCAAATGTAACTTTTCGGACTTTTACTATCTCATTTGAAATTCGTTATTTCAAGGCGGGCGGAATGTTCGGTTGTACACATCGTAATTTTGTATAGTACATGTACCTATATTCGTTTTCAAATGTTTATATAGCGCACGCGCGCGTGAAAGTGAGTTTTTGGTTGCTGTTAAAAAAGGTGTTATTTTGCGCGTGTAAAAATAAATTAACGGCCAGTTCTGTTTTGAAATAAGAGGAAAAAGGTTTACCGGTTTTTATGTCGGAAAAGTTCGCGTCTTTTATTTCGCTGTTCACGACAATATTTGTTTAGGGTCATGTAACTGCGACTTCACAATATTTTTAACCTTAGAACTAAATGTTTCACTAATGCCACCTTTCGAGAATCATTTGCAGTTTGCTCTAAAAAAAGCAATCATCGATTGAATTAGGTTCAATTTTGCCATTACAAAACTAAAACACTTTCACCGATTTAACCATCACAAGAAGAAATTGATAATAAAATAATAGTTTTTGACTTTGACGGTTTTGAGGGATTTTGGTTTGGGGGAGGGGGTTTGAGAAGTTACTGAATATTTGGTAGATCGTAACTTTTAAACTGATCGAAGTGCTTGAGTGGTTTTCGAATTGAAGTGATTTGGTGTTTTTTAGATTTGAACCGTTATTGAAATTTTGTTGTTTTAGTTGTTTTTAACTTTTGAACGTGCGATAAAAATGTAAATAAATAAATAAATAGTTCCATTTCCAAATCGAGCCCCACTCGTTTAACTATTGCGAGTTTCTTTACTCTCTTTACCTGTATGTTTTTTTTTATTTTGTATCAAATATTTTTTTAGTCAGAGGTCAAAGCTTCAAATCTGGGTTATTTCACACCACATGGACATTTTCATTCATACGTTCTATCGCGAGTTATGTTTAAGGCAAAAAAGTCGCTAGATAACTTGGGCCTAAGGTGGTGCCTTGGGTATTAGCCTAGCTGATCATTGTTATTATTATGATCATCGTTCGTCCAACTTACAAGGACCCGTGGTGGTTATCACCGATTTCTTTGAAACTCGCAAAGGTAAAAGTTGAAATGGGCTTTAGTTTTCCCATGGCAACCAAAAATGTTTTTAACTTCTCAAAACAAAAAAATAAGATTTAAATAAGATTTAAAAGCTTATGTTGGTCCTTTGTTTATGGTGCCTTTACAGTTTTAACCAATCTGAAACATACTTTGGGAAATTGGAAATGAAAAACAATTATACATTTTTCATCGAAAAGCAGATTTTAATTATATTATATCAGAAATACTTACACGAATTGGGCTATAGCTTCGTATTCAGGTAGCGAAATACGAAGTAAAATGTTTTAATTTCTATGACGATAAAGACGGCCTCTAATAAATCGGTGTATTTTATGTAAGTTATGAGGCTGTTATCTGCACGCGCAGTAAATAATGTTCAACTCAATTATTCGATAAAATACGAAAGATCACCTGTTCTTGTTACAGTTAAGATCACGTCTAGATGAAAAAAAAAACACTCTCTGTTAGTATTTGTTGCTATTACATTGTAGAAATTAAATTTGTACCAAGTTTACATTGGCCAGTTTTATAACTAAGGGTAATTTTTAAATCACATGGATTATTTGAAAAAATATAAAAAACAAGATCGAGTGGTTCCGAACTAGCATCAAAGCCACCTGTAATTGGCTTCACAAGTCAATAGTGGGTATTATTATTACAATTATTACGTCGTGAAAAACTTAAAAAATGCATGCAAATGGTATTAACTCCTTCCATTCGGTGTCCCCATTATATTCTTATGGTTACTGGGATTGCCTCCCGAGACCAAAATTTGGTCAATTGTTGAACTGTTTCACAAATAAACATTGAAACTAAGGTACCCTTTTAATCGAGCCCCTAAAGCAACATAGATGTTTAACATATGTTCTGGAACATATAAAGTACATTTAGTCATCTTAAGAATTTTCTCCCTCTTCCACTTACGAGGAGACGACCCGAGGTGGTTCTCACCGATTTGGTTCAAAGTTGGAGGATTGTTAGACCTAGATGTAACATGAAACCCGTTAAAGGGAAAAGTTACGCTGGGCTTCCGTTTTGCCATGGCAACCAAAAATGTTTTTGACAACATAAAATGAGAAAAAGTCTATGTAAAATAAAATGCGAAAATTACAAATTCTAAGGGTCCCCCCTTTGCAAAACTCCAATAATTCAAAAAAACATATTTTTAAAAAAAATGTAAATTTTACATTTTTGGATTACTTTGGACAAATAGGGGGGAATAAAAACCATTTAGGGTGAGCTCGAGCTAGTTTGAATAAATAGGTCGAAATTTTAGGTATAATACAAAATATTTGTAAAACTTATACCGTGATAACTGCCATATATTTTCGCCGATAAATCTAAAAATTTCTAAATTACATTATCTGAACGATGTAGACAGATTTTTAGATTTCGATAGAAAAACGACGCCATTTTATAAAATGGCGGATAGAAATATAAATCATGGTGCAATAAGTTAGGTAATTTATATCCGATTAACCTAAGATTTTCTACGTTACATTATCTACCCGAATGAATTCGTACTATAAATTTTTATAGAAATCCGACACCATTTTGGAAAATGGCGGATATCAATAAAACTCATCGTGCGATAAGTTCCGTAAATATTCGTCGATTAATCAGAAATTTTCTACGTTTCATTATCTGCCCGAGTTAATTAGACCTATGGGTTTTCCAATAATAATCCGACGCCATTTTGAAATATGGTGGATATAAATATACCTTATGATGCGATAACTGCCGAAATTATTTGTCGATTTACGTGAAATTTTCTACATTACATTATCTGACCGAATAAATAAGCCCCTTACATTGTGATAGAAATCTGACGCCATTTTACAAAATGGCAGATATCAATATCTCATAATGCGATAACTGCCGAAATTATTTGTCCAATTACTTGAAATTTTCTACTTTACATTACCTATTAAAGATAATCCTATTAATTTTATTAAATTCGAGGCCATTTTGGAAAATGGCGGATGTCGTATAAGTTCCGTAATTATTCGACGATAAATCAGAATTTTTCTGTTTCATTAAATGATCGAATAAAAAAGTCCTTTCTATTTTGAAAGAATCCCGAAGCCATTTACAAAATGGCGCATGTCTGAGAAGTTCCGTAATTATTCGTCAACTATTCTGAAATTTTCTATTTCTGACCGAGTAAATTAGTCCTATTTCTTTTGAGAGAAATAGTCCGTTTTTCAAAATAACGCACATCAATGTAACCCTCGGTGCGATACATTCTGTATTGTTATTGTTAAAAAAATTATAGGAAACTTCATATAAAAGGGGTAAATTTTAATACATTTCGGCAAAATCCAATAATATTGGGTAAGTTCTTATATCATTGGATTAATAGAAAATAATTATGGTTAAATATATCATTTAGGCATAATTTGGGTAAATTGAAATATTATTAAATTAGTTCAATTGGCATTGTAGAATTATTGGTAATTCGGGAAATTATTGGTAAAGCAGAAAATGGTTGTAATTCCGGAAATTTTGGGTAATTTGGAAAATTATTAATAATTTGGGTAATAATTTGTAATTTGGAAAATAATTTGTAATTTGGAAAATTATTAGTTATTTGGGAAATAATTGGTAATTTGGGAAATATTTTGTTATTCTGGAAATTATTGGTAATTCTTGAAACTAATAGTAATTCTTGAAACTAATGGTAATTCTGGAAATTATTGGTAACTCAGGAAATTATTGGTAACTCGGGAAATTATTGGTAACTTGGGAAATTATTATCGCATTATGAGATATTGATATCTGCCATTTTGTAAAATGGTGTCATATTTCTATCACAGTGTAAGGGGCTTATTTATTCGATCAGATAATGTAATGTAGAAAATTTCACGTAAATCGACAAATAATTTCGGCAGTTATCGCATCATAAGGTATATTTATATCCACCATATTTCAAAATGGCGTCGGATTATTATTGGAAAACCCATAGGTCTAATTAACTCGGGCAGATAATGAAACGTAGAAAATTTCTGATTAATCGACGAATATTTACGGAACTTATCGCACGATGAGTTTTATTGATATCCGCCATTTTCCAAAATGGTGTCGGATTTCTATAAAAAGGGGGGACCCTTAGAATTTGTAATTTTCGCATGTTATTTTACATAGACTTTTTCTCATTTTATGTTGTCAAAAACATTTTTGGTTGCCATGGCAAAACGGAAGCCCAGCGTAACTTTTCCCTTTAACGGGTTTCATGTTACATCTAGGTCTAACAATCCTCCAACTTTGAACCAAATCGGTGAGAACCACCTCGGGTCGTCTCCTCGTTAGTAAACGTTTTTCTAATTATAAGGTTTCACTAGACATTTTTATTACTCATAGTAATTAAGATGCGATAGCTAGGAAATTAGACTACGTTTTCTTCCGAGAGCTACCTATAGACTAAATTTTTAAACTCCTTTAGAGAAGAAAATAGTGTTTAAAGGAAAAGTCCAGGTTGGGTAAAACTTGGGTCTATTTCAAAGATCAGGTTTAAATAAAATCAAAAATATCAGTCGTAAAATTGTATCTTTTTTTAATGACGATAAATTAATTTTTAAACGAGCGAAATTTACCCGCCAAGCGCGCGCAGGACACAGAGCGCTGTGATAGCCCGAACAGCGCGTGATTAAAATCCTAAAACGTCACCGCGAAACAAAATGGCAGATCGCTTGGCGGGTAAATTTGGCTCGTTTAAAAATTATTTTCTCGTCATTAAAAATGATACAATTTTACGACTGATGTTTTTGAGTTTATTTAAACATGATCTTTGAAATAGACCCAAGTTTTACCCAACCTGGACTTTTCCTTTAATACCGAATACGGCTTGTGTAAAAGTCTTAGGTTACATTGAAGCTGAAAATTGAAAGGTCTTATAAATTTAAAATTTTCTTAATAATAACTTTCACCTGTCAGGGTTGATTCGCTTTGTCTTACGAATATTCCGCGTAAAATTAGATTAAAATCGTCGGCTAATGTCACTGTCTTCGTAGAAACGCTTCTTCGTTAGGTCAGTTTAAATTTTGAGGTCGGCGTGTTCTGCCGGAACCGTTGGGAAACTTTAATCATCTAAAAGTTTCGGGGAGAAATTGCGAGACGAAAACGCATTAACGCGAGAGGGGCTTTAATTTTGATAAAAACGGGCGCGGCGCACCCGCGAAGTGCCCTTCTTGTGTACCTGGTCCCTTTCGCGTCAAGTGTGAAGTTCAGGCTAAGGTGCGCGTTCGTTGGAATCCTCCAGGAAAATACGCCGACTTTATATTCCTATTTTTAAATTAAAATTAATCTAAACAAGTCTAGGGAAAAAGCGCTTCCCCTTTTTTGGAAATTAAGAATGAAGCGAGTCACGCTGAGAAGGCGTCTTTATGGGAGAAATTGCTCATCGGGGAGTCATCAATCACGGCAGCCAAGATCAGAGAAGGGATGGGGTTGGGCCGCTCTCCCGTCACCCATGCCGGCGAGGAGAGGGCCGCTTCGATATTAATACTTTAATATCCGCTTTAGAAAGGCTTCATTGGCTGATAGGCCATCTATTAAACATCTTGATAGTTTAGACGGGGAAAAAGTAACTCTAGTTTCGAACCCTGGTAGAGTCGGCCCTAATCGCTTTGTCGACACAAGTAAAGCGAACCTTTGCCATTGTCCACCCTAAGAAGCTTGGCCTCCACTCCTTTACGATCCCGAGATGTAGTGAGCGGCTTACACTTTATTACGTCGTTTCTCTATAGCCGTTTAAAATTGGGAGTATAGGTCGGTTACCCTATCGGGCAGTGCGTTGGTCTTTTTATAGTGAAAGGTTCTATTAAAAATTTAGACAACTTAGTTCGACATATTTTATATTCGAATTAGACACGTGTTTGGGGTACGCTTTTTATTCACGCTAAAATGCACGACTAAAATAGTTTTCTAATGGCTTTCGTTGTAGCGGGGGATACGCGACTTAGCGTGTTAACTACAAATAACAGAACTACGTTCTAAAGTTTTAAAGAAAAAGAAATAATTTTATTTAACATTAGAGAGGAGAACCTCTCTCTTCGAAGTCGTACATCAAAATCTGACCTCTCCTTGAAGGGCAGTCCCTTTTCAAGCAGAGGTCTTACAATAGGTATTTTGTCCCAACACCGAGAAAGGGTTTTCCCCGGCGAAGGGATATAGGTTCGTGATTGACCGGTGACGTGTTACAATAGATATGGCGGGGGAAACACGCTACCGTTAAGCAGGGCAGGAGTTACTCATCACATCGTTTCGATTTGGTCCACTGCTCTTACGAAAATGACCAAATTTAGATCTAACTCTAATCATCTTATATTGTTTCAATCCAATTCTTTTTGTATCAAATCGAAATAAAATAAAATTTCACATCTGGCCAATTTTTGATATAATTTTCGAATCAAATTTGATCAACTATTTTCGTTATTTATCGATATAGCGGGACCTACTGTAAGTATAACGCAATCGCTCAAAATTCATTAGCCAATCCTTCGATGAAAAATAAAATAGTTTAAGAACGTGTGTAATGAATGTTCATAGAATTTCCTCACTAATTTTTTCAACAGCCTTAATTCTAAAGTAATGAAGATACTTCTAAATTGTGTTTAGAAGTTGACTTGATGGATAAATATTTATATCGAATTATTTTCTTGGAAAGGTCGATGGCCTTATTTCTATTCGGCGGAACTTTGAATCAGAGATAAAGGCCCTTTAGATAATAGCGGCCAACAACGTACGTTTACGTAAAGGGAAACGACCCCTTACTTTCTATTCTTATTATTATCATAATGTGAAGAAAAGCGACTGGCTGTTCAACGCTGGTTCTCCAAAAGAGGAGGACCGGATAAAAGAGAATTAGACGAGTGATCCGATCTCTCCCAATTAAAGCGTCCGTCGTGATTTGTTCGAATTTTAAGCCATTATCATAGCTCATTAGCTTTTAATGGGAAGTCTTTAATTGATTAGACGGACGCCGCTCATCTATTTCTCTCTTTCGAGCGTGCGGGGGCGAATGGCCCCGACTTCATTTCGCTTTCCAGAGTTTAGATCGAGCTTTCAGAGCGGAACGCGCTTGAAGAAAAGATCCTCCGTGGATTAAAGAAAATTCCTCCCCAATTATACCCAAGCTTCCCGCGAGTACCAAAGCGGAAAGAATAATTTGCTTTAACAATTTTCCATTTTCTTTCGGTTTCGCCCGCGAGTTTCCTAAGCGGCTGCCGCTGGCATCCGCGGATATTAGGAGATAATTGCGAATAAATTTTCCCAGACATAGGGCAGTTTAAATATTGCTACAGAATTTTCCACGAAAGAAGTGGTCCAAACTTGTATAATTTTTATTTATTATTCGTTAGTTTATAGTTAAAAGTTCTGAAATATGTCCAAGCCAAGATTTTCGGCGCGTCTTTATTGACCTTATTTTTAGTTTCTATTAAAGGCTCCGGGGTTAATTTAAATTTAAGTGGACTGGAAATCTGAAGCGCGCGCTGAAGCTAAAGAATAGAATCCCTTATTTCGCTATTGAATATACGTGGCAAAGAAATCTCGGAAATTATTCAAAGTAATCTTAAATAAGTGTGGGGGAAGTTTCCTTATTAAGATCCGCGGTAAATTTCCATCTTACCTTCTTGTTTGCGCATAAAATTGAAAGCACGAGGCTTTGTCTCTAAGAGAATTTTATATTTTCCCCACGAACGCTTTCCTAAATAATCGGGTTATCTTCGTGTTTATACAGTGACAGTAAATATGAAACCTCTTTTCTATTCGGAATAGAGATTTCTTTATGGGTTCTCGGTCCCTCTCGATCTTGACTTTTTAATATCCTATTTATATGCAAATAGTTTTTGTCTTTCTCTCACCCAATATACTTTTTCGCGTTCCGCTGAATTAAAGAACGAACGACGCGTATACACGAAACAAATATTTATTAAAAATGGTCAAAGTTCGTTTCGAATACGGAATGACTTTAAATTTGTATAAGATGTTAAAAAGTTATAGACACCGGTGAAAGATTAAGTCAGATAGATTGGTTACTATCCCTTCACCCAGCAATCAGATCTGTAGTTGTATTCGATTCATTATCACTAATAACCGATGTGAACTGATCTGGTATAACTAATCTCACCAGAATCAGTTAGGTGAACAGTTACCCGAGTTATTAGTTTAGTATATATAGGTTGTTCTAATTGCGCGATCAGGGCATTTTTCTCAAAAACCATTTAGTATAGGAAACTGAAATTTTCCGGATTAACTCTTTTAGACGTTATTTTGTAAATTTCAGATAAATCAGAAAAATGTTCACGGTTTAAATAAAAAATTTACCGATAGTGCTAGTTGAAAGGTACGATGAAAAACTTGTAGAGCATAGTCAAAAACCTACTATTAACGCTGGTTCTGTTGGAAAAGGCAATTTTTCACTAAGATTTTAGGTCTTGACTATTTTTTCAGAAAACTGTAAGCGTACGGGTCTGTTCTTAAGAATGATAGTTTGAAATTGAGGAAAATAATAATGTTGTAAGTTTTGAAATAATTAAATAATAGTACAATAGCAATACAGATCGCTGCACGATGAATCATGTTGCGAAATGTTCTTCGGATAATGTCCGGAGCTACTATAGACGGCACGCTGTCGTAATGGACGCTTCAATAAAACATATTGAAGGAAATCGTAAAGAAGAAATGTTTCCGAGATCCAGGACGTTCAATTTACTGTTTATACAGTGCTTGTGGAAATAATGTAAACTTTTCACCTGCTCGGTGTGCAACAAGTGTATTCTTTTAACCATGTAGCTTTTTTGACGTATTAAGGCTTAGCAACAACATGACGTTCTCTTTACAGATGAAAAGTTTCTATTATTTCAACAAGTAATATACATGTCTGCAGAAGAACAGCGTAGATGGGAAAACACCCGAAAACTTTTCACCCTTTCTAAAGTTATAATCCAACTCCCAGTCAATTTCAACATGGCTTCAACCTTATAGTTTGGATGACTTTAATAAAATGTTATGGTTATAAGTTACAACCATATTCCTATCAAATATGTTTATCGTATTGATCTCAGACCAATAAAAGTTTCTGAATGATACCCCACAAAATATTTTATATTAAAAACCTAGATAGAATTATTTCCACATCGCCATCATTTTTTGCAACCTCAATTTCATTCAGTGCGACAAAACCAAACCTCTTGAATAAAAAATGTTGATAGATAAAATTAACTAGTCAATGAGTAAGAAATTGGCAAAATTTAAAGTTAAAATAACGGCTAATAACACTTTTTATTCTATTGCCAAACAAACCTTTTTTACCGATTCTAAACAACATTAAGTTCAGAGTTACATAACTAGTCGACCTTTATGACCTCATATCAAAGGGCATTTTTAAGAGATTCTCGCTTTAAAGATATGAAAACAGAAGCCAACCAACTGGTACGGTTCCTTCTCCATATAATTTGCCTATGATTTTATCAAAAGTAATGACCATACTCTCAAGCTTCTTGTTCTCGGAAGCTGGCGAGAGTAAGGCTCTGATTTAGAACGAGCGAAGCTGGTCGCAGTTTTTCATATCGTCGAGTCGGAAAAACGTTTTTCGACGCTTTTTCTCGAAATTCTCAACTCGCCCTAGAGTTCCATTTAGTTGATTGAAAAATTTGGCCCACGCGCGCTCGCTCTCTCTAGCCGGCGCTCCTTGAGGTTTCAGCGATTCATAACTTCCATTTCCTTTTCTTATTCTTCTTTATTCTCGCTCCAGAACTATAAGAACAACTGTGTAAAGTGAAAATGCACTTTTTTTACCTTTTCTGAAAATTTCTATCTTGAACGAAAACGAATTTCTCTCCCAGGGCCTCTCTTCTCTTCTCGTCTTTTCTTTCGTTAGTAATGGGAAATGGTGTCGTAAGAGATTCCAATTCCATCCTGAATAGTCCTATTTGTTCAAGGCTGAAATATTACTCCATCTCGAAGGATGCTCGAAAACCTTCCACCCTCCAGACGCTCGTATTATTTTTCTCTCTTCTCTTTTCAAATATTCTAATATATATTCGATGGGTAAAAAGGGCGCCTACGATTATTTGGTTAAGATCTAGAAGGGATAATTCAGATTAGGTCATTGTTACGGATATAAATATTGCAGCGGCTGTATTTGGTATCGGAGCGGAGCGGCCTGTGGAAATCAATATAATCGCCTCACCCCGTTACAGTGTGAGAGCGGCTACACCGACTGTTATCCCGCGCTCTCTCTCTCTCTCCCTCTCTCTCTCTCTCTCTCTCTCTCTCTCTCTCTCTCTCTCTCTCTCTCTCGCTCGCACTCTTATCAACAACTTTAATCGCGCTCTTTCTGGAGACTGGAAAAGAAGAGAGGTCTGATATAAATAGGAGCTCGATTGGGTTAAACCTCTACACCTATACCCACTCCGCCATAGATAATCGTTTTTTTATCATCTACTCTAAGCCAGATATTTTAGACCTGGCGCGCTACGGTTCCAAAGAGAGCGTCCATCCTTTATTTTCTATATATAAAACGGGGGCGTCATATTTTAGCCGGTTTTTTTATTCCCGGAATTGGATCGAGAAGGCTTTTAGATCGATTCCAGCAGCGTCTCCTTACTCCTTTCTGCTCCGCGGCTCTCTCTTTTCTATAGTCCGAAAGCCGCCCTAACCTCTCTTTTTTTGTCCGCGGCCGTCGCTGGTACACTACTCTCGTATCGATACAAGAGGAGCCGTTCTCGCAGCCCGGAGAGCTTCCACGGGAAAAGATGGGGTGAATAAAAAATGGTGAAACATCGATTTTTCGATTAGAGCTCGCCCCGTATATACAATTAATGAGTTTTGCGCCACGCATCTGAGCACGTTCGGTGTCGTTGGCATCGCCACTTTTCAGTCGTCGCTTGGTTCCTCGTGTTTGGACACGTACGCTCTTCTGGGCACGGCTAAACGTTTGTAGCTTTCGGGGATCCTTCACTTATTGGGAGCCACGAGCTCCGCGTTTCAACGGGGACAATCCCGCACCCACGGACCAAGAAGAACCCTTTCTCCCGAGTTCTCTCTCTCTCTCTTTCTGGCTTAAAATAGTCGTTCACTCATCCGAATAAAGGAAATTTCGCCTGGGATAATTGTATGGGAAAGGCGAGGCATCCCTTTTATCTCTAGTTATCTGGTAGCCAGAGACCCCTCTAGGCGCAAATTGAAGAATCCCCGTTCATTAATTTCTTTTAACTTCGGTTTTCATTTCTGTAGCGGCCCCTAACGATTGCCCTCTAATTAATAAAGTCTCCGATTTTTATTTTTTGTTCACCACCACTTTCTCTTACTCGGAATCCGAGTTTAGATTACATCTTTGCTATTTGGGGACGATTGCGGGAAAGGGGTAGAATTAAAGTCGGCATCGAAACAGCTTCCCTCTTGAATTCTTTAGATCCGTTCCATTAATTTGCCCCCCGCTGTAGTATTCTTTGGTATTCCTTTGAAGGTATTTAGTAGGAGACTGTCGCGACATTCAAAAGTGGGCCTTTTGATTTGGGATATTAGTACCGCGTAAATAGCGCGCTTTGTAAGCGTCGCATCGCGGCGTTCATTCAAAGAGAAAAATTACCGAACTCATTTATTCACGATACTTCAGAAGCACGTTCCTTATTCGATTCGTAAGCGGATTAAATTTAATATCTTACGTTCATTTTGTTTACTGATTGATGATTGATGGTTTCAATCATTAAAGTCTGTTTGTGTTAAACCTAGTTCGGAGGAGAATCTATTTTCGACGCTCCTCTCAGAAGTGAAAGTTTAAAATCGGGGAAACGTAGAAATTATCAGTCCGTGCGAACCGAGCCTTAGGCCTTGGTTAAAAATTTCATCTCTCGTATATATCGCCCGTTCGTACATTTGAAAAACCATTAAAAATGTTCCGCTGGGGGTAATTGATGAATCCGAGCAGTGACCCTTGACCGGAACGAACATCGTTTGCTTATCCTGGCTTTGCGAGTAGACGAACCGTATAGTAGTAGGTAAACAGACCTCACTCTCTCTTCCTCCCTCTCTCTCGAGAGATAACGAATTAGTGTTTCCTTTTTTAATGAATTTTAACGTCGCCTTTTTGTCAGCCTCTCCGTAAAAGTCACCCGTCGTATTCATCTTACAGGTGCCCTTCCTTCAAATGACTGCGAGTTCCTCTCTAACCTAATTTTATTTATCTATAGTTCAATTTTTCAAATGGTGAATCATACATATATTTCCGGACGCATTTTGTCAGTTTGTTGGTCTCGCTATAAGCATCCATACCTTTTGCTTTTGAGCGCCTAAACATTGTTATATATAACAATTGTTATATATATATATATACAAATTAAGCGAATGGTGCTACTTCATGTTTTCGTGAACAAAAAATGTTAAATAAATCACGCGAAAATGGTAACCATCCAAAGGACACTAAACGGTATGACTCTTTAAGATATTGAAATTGAGACACGTTGATTTAACTATGTTTTTGCCCCTGCGAATATACAGGGTCTATCAAATTGATCGTTAAAAGTTTTCTTCCCAAAAACTTGATAGGTAGAGCTTTGAAATTTTCAGGGTAAACGTATGGCGTAGGGAAAATTCTAAATTATAATTATCCGAAATGAATTTTTTGACTGGTAGGTGATATACAAAAAAACCATCAATGATAAAGTTGTAGAGCATACCTAAAAAAGTATAAATAAAATTGGTTCGGTTGCACAAAGATATTGTAGCTAACTTCCTAGTTCCTCTAATTTAATCTATTAGAGACCTGCCTAGTGAAGCCGGCTGACAAGTTTTAATTTAACTATGGGCTAATTATAAGGTAACTAGTAAGAATTATCTCATTTAGTCAATAACAAATTCGGTATTTAATTATCAGTATTAAAAACAGTACAAATAAAGTAAGCCTTAAAAGTGAAATCTAAGTGACGGTTAACAGTGGCCTAAAATCTATACATTCCATACTAAAATCTATGGTTACGTAACCTTAATTTACTATCAGAGCTCTGACGCCAATACTTTGAACGTTAACAGATTAACAAAGAGTTCAAGCAGAAATCTTATCTAATTAGTTCTGACTCGTACGAAACGATATTTACAAAGGTTTACATCATACCAGAGAACCCGAATTGCACCTAATGAGATTATTTGCACGTTAGTGGACGAATCCGTGCTTCTCGTGCAGTTGAGCATGCGTTACGTAAAAGTACTAATCTCATGGCGTTTCTAGTCGTCCTCACTGTGGCTCCTACGGCCAAACCTTCGGTTATCTGTCACGATGGCTTGTAGTCGTTTCACGGCATGTTGGGGCGCTGCAGTCACGGTGTACACGTCCGTTAAAGTCACTTTGATTAATTCGCGAGAACTCCGACTGGTTACCAACTTTCGTACGGCATTAGTCGTTGGATATAACGACGGCTGCACTTATTACCGACCGGTGCCCAGGGAGCGAGAGCTGAGCAATGTGAGCATAAAGTATGGATCGATTCTCGGACCGCTCTCTTTCTTTTTCACCTCTTTTGGTTTCCTCGAAACCTTTTTAGTCCTTTTGTCCATAACGGATATAACTCGCGCACACTCAAATACAGGCTACGTTCAGCAGCAGACAACGGGAAAAAACCCGATGGATTTTATATTTTCCACCGATGAGCTTTTTCGTCATAATGACGTCGTAACTCGTAAGTTGCTGAACGCTTTTATTCAGTCATCGGTGTTTTTTAAAATGCCGTAGCTTTTATAGTAGTTTTACGTCAGAAATGACGTCAGTCATCGGAAAAACCGACTCTTCCAGCCGATGACTATCGTGACGTCAAAACCGGAAACGCGACAAAGCGTACAGTAGGAAACCGATGTCACCGATTAGTAATTGGTGAGTCCGATGAGCTCTGCTGAACGTACCCACAATGTAGCTTTCAACATTGGAAAGTTTTTATGGAAAATACGCGAACGCAACGAACTTCTAAAAATACTGCACTACAATTATAATATGGAAAACCTTACCTTTAGAAATCCTTCCCACTAACACGTGTTTACAATGGGGATTAGAGGATAGGCCCAGCGGGCCCCACCAGGCTGGCGTTGAGTTTGACCCCCAATAGAAACAAGTTGGCCTAGTCGTTTATGGTTTTACATATGTTTAAGTGTTTATATGAGTTGACTTAATATTTCGTCACAATATGAGGTCATGAAAAATAACCATTTGGTCATAGGATGCAATAGCTTTTTCGGACACTGTATAAGAAAACGCAGCCTAAGCGGCTTACAAATGTAACAAATATTGATTTTTTTATTCAATCAAAATAAAAAATACCACCAACAAAACACAGGGGGGCTATTTTCTGTTAGACCTACTAGACTCTAGCACGGCTTGTCACTTTTTGTTCAACGTTCAGATTATTTATCATTTGAAGCGACAACTTCCTAATATAAAATCATTTTCCCTAGTTACTGGAGGCGAATCTAGAAAAAATCGCATTCTTTAAATGGGCCGAAACAGGTCTACCGTTGGAAAGTCTGGATATATTATTTAATTGTTAATTTTTGAATCGAAGATCTATTTGGTCCGAGTTTCGCGTCTTTATTTCATTGTTAACTAGTAAGTTTTATCATTTCTATAAATTGGTTTAAGGTTTAGCTTTTTTGCTACCTTTTCGCGTTTTTATCATTCTAAAAAAACAAGTCTAATTCGGTTTTAGTAGCTAATTGCACTAATTAAAGAAGTTATATTGACAAACATGTCTAAGATGAGACCTCTAGTGTCGGGATTAAGAATTTCGTACGGAGAGAAATATCACAGCGAAGGGGTTAGTTTCCCGAAGAGCTAGAAATAACGCTTCCATTTATCTAAAAGTCCAAAATGCTTATATCTTATTTTCGTAAGCTTTTTGAAGTTATTAAGCTATTAATTAGCTTAAGTTTATTTTTAAAGTTTCCCAAAAATGCCCTATCACTGAGAATCTTCTCGCCAATCGAAGCTTCCATAACCCGCCACTAGAGGTAACAATCTTAGGCAAGATTGTCAAAAAACCATAAAGGCTTATGTTGGAAATCATCAAAAAGTGAATATACAGGGTGTTTCAAAAGGTTGTGCAAAAATTTTAAGGAGTTGTAAGGGGTGAGTTGAGAAGTATGCCTGATTTTTTTCCCATTTTCCTACGATAAGTTAAGAGAGCGCCAGAGAGCCTCAAAGTGTGACCTAATAGCCCCTGAAAGTAGGCTGCAACAAGAACAAAACCAAGCAGCAGGGACTTAAAACACTGTTTAAGTTTACCTTTTTACGCTGGTTACCTCGATTGGTTTACAAAGTCCTTTTTCACCTTAATGTTCGGTTTTCCCTTCTGTTTGGGTTTGCGCTTGTTGCAGCCTACTTCCAGGGGCTAGAAGGACACACTTTGAAGCTCTCCGGCGCTCGTTTAACTCATCGTAGGAAAATGGGTGGAAAAAACAGGCATACTTCTCAACTCACCCCCTTCAACTCCTTAAAATTTAGCATAACCTTTTGAAACATCCTGTATATTATAGAAACGTTAGTCTTAGTGCCTTAAATTTTAATTTCACTGCCCAGCGAATTTCAATTTTGTAGGCGGATTGTGTTTGAAGCTGGCGGGTTTAGCGTCTGACTGTTGTACAAGCAACTCCTCTAGCCGCGGGCCCGAACGATGGAAGGACAACGCGGCTAGTTCCCTGACTACCCTTCGCCAGGGTTGTCTAGTGAGATGTTGCGTGAGAACATTACGCCCAAAGGGGGTGAATAGGCCTATAGTACGTCTATTTTTCCCAAGAGATTCAGCTCGCGTCTCTCGTCTTGAGTTATGAGCAGCGCGTTTCATATTTTTCTCTAGCAGCGTGTCTTTACTGGGAAGATATAGAGAAACTCTTTCGAGGGAAAAGCGAATGGCTAGCGCTACTTGTCTTACGAAAAGCGGAGAATAATAATTTAGTCAGTCTCTCTCCGCGTTATTGTCCGAAGAGCCGAACAATGGCCTCTCTGATGATTTATTTTCGGCTGGCTCGTGTTACTATATTTCTTATAAAAGTCTATTATTTATCTACTCTTGACGTTTTCATATGCTTAAGGATCTAGGAACGATATTCCATTCACTCTCGCGCTACCCTTCATTTCTTTTTCCGCGTGTCTGCTTTCTTTCGCGGGACCTCCAGCTCCACCGGAGAGGCTGCCCCTTCATGCCTCTTTCACTCCCACTCGCGTGATTTTGGCTTTATTTCCTCTCGGAGATGTTATATTGTTGTTTTCGCAATTTTCCCATTACGATTTTATCGAGGTCTCTTATACTTTTGCTATTTTTACTTTTATTCCGCGTCCATATTCTTCTGTTTCGTAGAAAATCCGCGCGCTACTTACACTCAGTCTTGTCCAAAGCTAACAATTTATACGCGACTTTTCGTTTTTTTTAATCAGTGTTTCCAATTCTTGAAAGTATTAGAGTTAAATGTTTTTCAGAAAGATTTGTGTGATATATAACATTCAAAATCATGAGGCGAATGTACTAGGCCCTCCGTAGCTGTCTTTATCCGACTTATAATAATAATAATCCGCTAGGCACCACCTTAGGCCTAAGTCATCAAGCGACTTTTGAAGCCATTAATTCAGATGGCCGGTTACAATATTTTGCTCTATAGCAAAGTAATCAAATAATGAATACTTATACACTGCAAAAAAAAGGTTCACTAGTAAATCTTAAAAGCACGCTAAAAGTGCGCAACAAAATCGGATCACTATACACCAAGAGATCACATTTGGAACATAGTACTTCGTGTGTGTGTAACTAGTGTACTATAGTGATCTAAAAGCGTGAATAATACGTTCTTTAAGCAATTCAAAAGTGTGTACAGGTGGATCACTAAAAGATCACCAGCGCAACAAAATTGGCTCACTTAAAGCACACTTAGGAAACACATAAGAGAACACTACTGTTTAATGTTTTTTGGTGTGTTTTTAGTGTTCCTGAGTGATCTTGTAGTGTTTTTTGGCATTCTGAAAGTGTTTCAAAAACAGTTCAAAATAGAGCACTAAAAGATCACCTGCGCAACAAAATTGGCTCACTTGTTCAATTAAAGAACACACCGGAAACACAGTAGAACACTTAAGCAGTAGTGTTCCCTTATTTCTTTAAGTGAACAGGTGAGCCAATTTTGTTGCGTAGGTGATCATTTAGTGCTCTAATATTGAACGGCATTATTTTTGTTTGCAATTTATTAACGTGAATGATATAAGTATCTTTTTCTGCTACTACAGATATATCTAAAAAAATAGTTTAGACCCCGTGCGTTAAAAATCTTGGTTTTACCGATATGGGTAGGAAATTAATATGTAAGGCAATAGGCCCCTGGCGTAGATTAGATATCTGGCAGCATTAAAGCTATCCGCAATGAGGAAAAATACCACATGTGGCTCTCATTTTCGTCTGCTTTATTAAGTTTACACTATAGTCCTTGGATAAATTAAAAGTTAAGCAGACGATTTTGAATTTACTTGTATCTTCTCTTTTCATGCACGGGGCATATAGACGCCGTGCGTAGAAAAACAGAAATAAGAGACGGCGCCTACTGTCCGTGTTTGAAAACAAGTGTGTTAGCCACACTGAAACGAATCTAGGTGGCCCCAGCGACGCAGAAGCTTTTGCTTAGCTTCTGCTAAGTGGGATCACCGTGTATCAAATGTCTGTTAAGCCCCCTGTTCTCGTAGCTTTGACTTCATTACGTATTTGTATCCTCTACATGTCGTGGATGGCCGCCGAAAGGGGGCATAACGAAAGTTTTCAGTAGCTAATGGGGATAAAACAAAAGTATGAAATTTCAATTCGCTACCGAAATTAGACTAGGTGGCGCAGCGACGCTCAAGCTTTAGCGTCTGCTAAGAGGATATATATAAACAATTAGATGTTACGCTTAGTGTACCAATTGGCACTATAAATTTAAAGTGTTCGAAAAGAGATTATGTGGTGTACCAAATTTTACAACGTGGTGTCCTCAAAGTGATAATTTAGTGTACCAAACCATTGATACTAGTGTTCTAAATGTGTTATGCGTTCCTAAAGGGCACCCTGATCACTTTAAGATCACTGATAGGTGAAACGAGATCACTTATAAGCGATATTTTCAAAAGAGTGAACACTCAGAGATCGTAAAAGCACACATGGGATCACTTTGTAGAACATATACAGATCACATGTATGTGCAACCAATGTGTACAATAGCGATCTTAAGGTGAACGATTTATTTGCAGTGTAGGCGGCCAGATAGGGGAAAAACAGGGAGAATGCCCCTACTATGCACTATATATGCCCCTTCCTTTGAAAAATGTCTGTTGGCAACAGTGCAAAAAATTATTTGATCTAATGTACAAATGTAGATTCAAATGGATCAAACATTTTGACCCAATGTAAATACATTTTAACTGGATCAAAAATGAGACGCTTTGGATTCTAATTTTGTGTCAAACTTGAAATTTATACCTGCTCAATTTTTGAATTAAATTTGACGCACCATTATGGTAAGTACAATGCAATATTTCTCAACCAGTGTTTATTCTTCATATTTTATTCCAAACTATATTTCACTTAATCGCGTTGCGCGGCCAAGAACATTTAAATTCGGAATAACAACATTAATTATATTCTGTTTACGCAGAATATATGATTCCATGTCTAAGCATACATTAAAGCGAAATATATATCGGACTGAAAGGTAATGTTTGCCGAAATTCATTAGTCAAAATATACGTAACTAAGGGTATTTTAGAGAATGGTTTTAATCCGGAATTTTTCCGTTCGGAACAGATGCCGAGTCGGTAATTCCCCAAACTTTCGTCAAAGTTTCAATTTTATATCTCAAAGCGAAGCAGTTAGGAAAGAGCCTCTATAATACTCGGGATATATTAATACGTTTAAAGTTCCTTCGGAGAAATTTACAATCGGTATTATTGAATCTTTTGGCGCGGGAGGAAGGAAGTTAGTCTCGCGATCTGCGACCGGAAATTAGGAGTTTCGCCTCATTAGGTTCCGCAGGCGAGTGACTAAGCCAAGATTTGGAGCTCTTCGCTTCGTTTCCCAGTATATACGATGCCCAGTATAACGGTTCCATAGTTTCCCTTCCGAATCGTTTCCATTTGCGCGAGCACGCGGCTCCAAACCCCGTCGCGACCGAGAACTCGATTCGGACCGGTCCGAAACTCCGCTCATCCACTCTGGATATTAATATAAAATGTTTGGCAGTTAATGGAAGCTATTTTAAAGGTTTTACTCCGGGGAAGAGGCCGTAATGTTTACACTCGAGATAATCCGGCCGGAAGCCCCACGTGGAATGCGAAAACGGAATTACCAAAAATGGAAAAATAAATTTTCATCTGGGGAGTTTTGCGTGGCGAATTTATGAATTCTTGAAATTTTTAGTTCGCGCCGTCCACCACCGCCTCGTGCGGAGACACTAATCAGAATCTTAGCCAAAGGGAACTCGCTTTATTCCGGCGCCCAACTAGCCAAAGTTAGTTTGGTAGAAAGCTTTCGGAAGTTTAGATATATGTTTACGGCCAAAATCGGAGAGCCGAGCCGGGTCCCTTTCGTTTTCTTTAATCTTCCACGAGTCGAAGGCGTCGCTTCACTGAATATGTAAGTTAGACCCGAATTACCAGAAACTCGCTGTTTCGAAGCGGTCGTTGTAAAATTTTAAAAGGGCCGAAGCCCGTATCCCAAACGGAGCCGTTTTCCTTTCATTTCCACCGTTCTTTTTTAGATGAGAAATTCTTTTGAATTGAACGTCTAGTGCCAATTTCATTCAGCGAATAGAGTTACGTTATTTTCATTTCGTTAAATAAAAGTTTAGTTCGTATTACGAATTACGAATACACTCCGGAGATTTGCCTATAAAAACTTTCCACCCTCCAGCTTTCGTTCTCCAATTAAATTTCGAAAATCCTAGTAAAAAATCCACGTGAGTCTCTGGAGTTGGCTTATTAATTTTTAAATAGAATCGGCTTAAAACTTTGATGGGTTTCCAGGTTGATTTCGGGACTTTGCGTTGCCATACGTGCCAGCTTCCAAATTTGTGTTTTTATTAGCTTGGAAACTAGAGTGTATGTATTTATATATTTAAGGTTTTTAGAAACTACCCTGCATTGCGGTTAGTCATGCGCAAAGGATTAATATGGAATTAATTGAAAGTTACAACGCCCTATTTTTAACACGTACTTTGAACTGTCAATATGTATTACAAAAAAACAGCTCGTGGTTACGTATTAAAATTAACTATGGTTTAAATGTAATGTTTGTTCAAACTTACACCTAGGCATTTATGAGTAAATGTTGCGTTCAACGACTTTAATATGTTATGATTTAAAAGATTACTTTAACATTTAGACATTTAAAAATTGCTCTGAACGGTTTTTGGTAAATGTAATTTGTTTATTAAATAAATGTGTAAATTTTAACCAAAAATGTATTTATTTTATTTTTTACTCTTCTAGTATGAGCGAAATTGGGAGCAACGCTAAACCTCGGTTCAAAATTGTCAGTCTCCCTAAGTGAATGTTTTAACATAGTAATCTTTTTAATTCGTTAAGCCAATAAACTTGAAAATCATCATTATACAGTAATATATTAAATTAAACGTAGCTTATGATTATGGTATGAATATTAATTTACAAAACACCTGATTAAATTGATCGTAACTTGGCTACACGGTATTACTTTGAGTGATCTCTTTAGATCTAAAGCTTATTCTAAGTGTACATAAACTGGATATGTTCCGGAACAAAAGTTTAGTCGTTATTGAGCGGTACAATACCTGGATCTCTATTATTCCGCAACTCTAGACTGTCTTCTCAATTTAATTTGAATGATTCGATTCACGGGCGGTATTCCGCGTCAGCGCAATATTGATATATTATGGAAATAGGTGAAATCTCATCCATTAAGGGCGACAATCAGTCTGGAAACCTGAACCGTCGAAATGTATTGTATATACGATGATATAAACGCTTTACCCGATATATGTATATACGCCGGCGTCCTCGCCCGCTTGACTTACCAACCAAGTGATTAGAAAACGTCCAGACTCGTAAAATGGGGATATCCGGACCATTGTCCCTTAATTAAGGTTTGTATAATTGCTGATTTTTGCGAAGAATAAAAAATCATTAAAATTCCAGCTATACATATACGTGGAAAACTCGAACTCTCAATAATTATGTTGAAATATGAGTAATAAAGAAAATGCAAGATACATGTAGCCGATATGTTTTGGCTGGGTGACTGCCTGTTTCAAATTACTTTCGTAGCTTATAAGGCCAGAATAACAGTTTCCTGAGAAACATTGTTACTTAAGATCAAATGGTAACTTTAAACAACGCCTCACCACAACGGAAATCATACCTACAAAGAAGAATAAATTTGGTTAAAAAGTGAAAAGACGGGTCAGGAGACTACAATCAGAGAAACTGTAGAAATTCCTTTTGAAATATCTTCTTTACCGACGATATTTTGAAGTAGAGCTCGGACTTATAAAGATCTTATTATTACTTCCAGGTTTTGGAAATTTGCATCAGCGGTTATTATATTACGCGGGGGCTAACGAGAGTCGGCCGATATGGAAAGAGTTGGTGGTGGCGGCGCTCGAAATCAACGAGGCTGCATGGAGGAGGGCCGAGGTTCTCTTTCCGGAATTTAATGACTTTCGACTGGACCATTGAAATTGAATTTTCGCTGGCAAACAAGGAAAGAGCGAGGAGGGACGGATTCTGAAGCAGCGGCGCAGGCACGCTCAAACACGAGAGCCAACGTCGCCTTTTGATGGAAAATCGACGAGAAGGAAGTCTTCCAACTCTTTATTCTCTCTTTTAAAAGGTGAAGGAATTCTTATAGTCGCGAGTGGGGTCTGATATTTATATAAAGGAGCGTTTATTTTCCAATGGTAATTTGTCTCTAAGGGACACAGTTTTAAACTAGGTGATCCCCCACGCGCGTAGCGTTTTGTCGAGCTTCATTTTAACACGTCCCCGATCAACAAAGGGGATATGTCCTACAAGCCGGTATTAGGCTGGCAAAGGCCATGGCCTAGCCCCGTTAATTCAAATCTTCAGTGTCCCATAAAGAACGCCATGAACGGAGCTAACAATGCGGGAGGGGGTATTCAAATTCGCTTGATACAATGGCCGTCGTAACTAGTCGCGATGTGTTAGAGTAATCCACGTAGCCGCGATACGCTACGTGTTTAACTCCTTCCTAATAGCGCCACTTTCACTTACTGATGTATATCTAGCGTGAACTTAATTGTAGGCGTAAGTAATTAACTTACACCGTGGGAAAAAACTGATCATTAAAAGCCGTAGTGCACCCTTTTATACAGAGGTAATTGCTGGATATAATATTGAGTAGTCGCGTTAAGTCTATGGCAGTAAGGGTTAGAGGGCGTCGTATAAATTGGGATATATGAAAACCGTCATATACACTATTCACTGTAAAATTATGGCAATGCCGAATTATTTAATCAGGCGTGTAAGCTTACCAACCCGTTTCCGTGAAGTGAGTGTTTGTAGTGAAGGCTTAACTCCCTCGGGTAAAATTGGAGGAAACCCAATCGATTTCACTTATTTTCGTCTTCCAAGCGCCATCTTTATGTGGAATTGAATATCGTTGTTTCGTAATTGAAATCTTCATAATTCCCAAACTTATGTAAATTATTAAATATTAATGGAACGTTGGAAATAATATTATCAACATTTTCTAGATTATCGATCGAAATTTCGTCAGTTTTTCAATTTAGATTCACTTGATCGATAGGTTTACTATACGTAAAATTGCATAAATAATTTCAATTACGTATAATGTTCACAATATTCAGAGTTTTATTAACCAGTTTTTGGTTTCTGAAAGTTAACTCGTTTTTCCTTTGAGGTAGATGGCGCTTTTTAAAGCGCAATCGATGCGATGATATTGAACTCTTTGAAACGTCCGCTTTAATAAATTAGCGCCATCTATTTTGTTATTCTGAAGTTAAATCTATGACATAATTGCTAATAGATAAGTAGTTTAGCTTTCCAGTATAGAAATTAGTTAATAGTTAACGCTTTCAAATTATTATAAAAATTAATTTAATTTCTGGGTTTCATATACCTATAGATGTAGCTATAGGCAACGTTTCGCTCTGTATATGTGGCGTCTTAATTATCTTTGAATAGAAGTTAGTGATTAGTTGGCAAAAACTTTAATCCCGCGCAAAACATCCCGCTAATTGACGAAACGCTATTAGCATAATTTGGAAGGGGAGCTCCGTTGTATATATATGTATTAATACCTTGGCAGCTTCACTTTAATGAAGAGTTAAGCGCGAATCATCAGTCGAAGATTAAGCGAACGAAGATATTTTCTAACTTTCGGGGCGGCGGCAGTTAGCTAATTTTCTCGCGCCAACAGTTCTGTTCCACATCGCGACCATCTCCTAGCAGCCCCCGCGCATTCCTATACAAACACTGTCGCTAATTTTAACCCTGCTAATTTGTATTTGATTCGAGCTTTGCCTCCTCGGTCTCGCTCCAATAGGATGGAGGAACAGCTCTGTTCGTAAAGCCGCGGAGTGACTAAATAAAGTTGGGGGTTTAAATTCGGGAAATGGGGAATGTAGGAGGTTCGAACATTTGCTCAGTCTCTTCCCCGCAGTTTTGTTTGAGATTCCTCAGCGTTCTCCCTTTCTCCCGCTTTCCAGCGCGCTTCATTTAATTAAAAGATTGAATTCTTTTTCAATCGCTATTTGCAGTGCTATGGGATAGTTATTTAAACTTACTGCACTTTCTTTAATAGAAAAGTAGAAACTATTTAGAAAACCGAGTCTCAATTTAAAATTGAATAAGCCAGTTAATTTTTCAATAACGCTCTTGCTTATTTAATTTGTGAAGCCTGGAAATTGTCGGCTTATGTATAAACCATGTACGAGAGTCAAACTGTAAAATACTCTTTATTAATAATAATATATAAATAGTTACCAAATGTTACAAGGCATGGCTAAATTCTGTAGAAGAGAGAATATAAAAGATATGACTGGTTAGGTCGCACTCCGTAACCAAGAGGGTTAGTCCAGTGTCCCGACGTCCCTTATATAGCGGGCCCCTCGGATGGCGCTACCGGTCTCCAACCTAATTGGCTGGAGAAGTAAGCCCGCCAAGAAATCTTGCGGACTCACTGTGGTGCAATAGTAAGCGTCACCGGTAACTTTACCCCGCTCTTAACCCTTCGGGTCAGAGGTCGCCACTTTCGGAGAATTCCGAAGGTGGACGACGCGAGCGAGGATGAGTCATCCCTACCTTCCCCAGCAGCGTTGGCCCAAAACCACGAGAGAACTATCTGAAGTAAAGGGAAAGGCTGTTAGGGACAAAGCCTACATTTGCGGATACAAATGCGGGCTTTAGAAATTATAATGTATAAAACTCTCTGATAATTAAAATTAGAATTGTTAATCCTTTAAAAGAATCAGCATTCGAAGCGCTTTTTGGAACTTAATCATCTTATTCAATTAAGTCAACGTCTTGTTCTTGGTTATATATTTAATGTAAATTAAGTTAGAGCACTAAGAGCAGTTATTAAAGTTGAGTGGACAAGACTTATCGAATTATAATCGGTACTTTCACAGGAATTAGTTATAAAATATTATAACTGAACCCTTACCTTTACAAGCCTCCGAATAAACATCAAGACTAGAATTTCGGGAATATTAATTTCATTCATAAGTTCGCTTTTCAAGAAAATTATATTTTCGCTTAAAATGTTTAGAATCCTCTTAAAGGCTAATTTTACTTAGAAGAAATTAAAACAAATTGGAGGGTTTCGTTTATTTAAACGCTGGGAATTGTATAGGAGACTTCAAATTATCTGTAAACCTTAAAATATTCCTGGAATTATCTATAGACAACATTCAGAATATCTGTAGAATACTCTCAAAGCTAGAGCCCATACTCAAGGAATCTTTAGTAATCGTCTTAATGTGTTTATCTTTCTCAGAATTATTCTACTTTTCAACTAAACATTGCGTAATTTAGTAACTTCCAAATGTAGTTCCATACTAATTTATCAAAACAAAACTGCTAAATCAATGTTTAAACATATTTCAAGAAGGACTTATTAAACCTCAAATATGTATTAAAAATTGGTATTAGCAAAAGTCTGATAAGACGTCATACAAAATGTCCACATCTTGGCCTCGGAGCGTAACGTGTTATTTTCAGTGCTTTCCCCCTTTCTTGGCGTAGGCAAATATCAGTTTATATCACTCATAATTTTCGGTAAAATGGCACCAAAAATCACCTGACAATGTAAGACACTTCACCAAATGTATAAAGAAGTAGTGGCTGGGCACTTTACAAAATAGTTCCCCGAATTTTACGTATATCATATGTATAGCATAAATGTGTTTCTACTAAACTTCAGTATTTAATTAAACAATTAATTTAAATTATAAGTGATAATTCCAAATACAAAGATTGCATTTATTTAAAATAATTATTTAAAAATGATTGGTTCACTAATTTCGTCTGCTTCATTGTTTTGATCATCATTCTACATGGTACATGGGAAAGTATAAATATTTTGGCGGCTAATTTGGTAAGTAAACCAATTTTTCACAAAAATGGGTTATCATTCTGCTTTATTAGAAGTTTCTTTCAAATAAAAATTGTACTGGCTGGACTGATGTTTGGGTTATATAAGTGTTGTTGGAAACGCTGGTTTTTTAGGCTTAATATTTCAATATCTTGGGGCGATAAGAAAAAAGTTACTATGGCTTAAATTTTCGAATAATCATTCAAATAACAACTCTACAATTAGCTAATTCAAAAAAATTGGTTGGAAATTGCCTATATTTTAATTTATTAGTAAACAAAAATTTGGTTTTGTTTATATTCATTTTTGTGTAAATGGATATCAAATGGGGCTTTTTATGCCTCGTCTAAATGAAAAATAAATAAAAATGTTAATATCGGAATTTATTGAATTCAATGTAATAGAAATCAGAAAACTTTTCATTTGTTCGTGCAATCTCTCAGTTGCTAGTACCTTGATGACATTCTTGATAGGGTTACTCCTTGAAAGGTGATTTCAATTTGTCCTTTATCCTAAAGACATTTTCGTGAAAATTTTCAGAAAAGTTAAGATCACTCCAAAATTATGCAAGCTAATTAGTGGCGTTGCAATTACGAGCAACCAAAATTTGAAGTAAAGGAAATCAATAAAATTGCCATTCAAAAAATAGTTTTTAATTACATACTTATTTACTTTGGCAGTTATATAACAAAACCTTTTTCAGAAATTTAACTTTAACGCACTATTAATGACGAATAGTTTAGTTACATTTACTGAAATTTAATTACAAACAATATGATGGAACTAAAAAGGTTAAACTTTACTTTATGGGTAAAACCGAACACGCGACAAACGTGGGGTGGCGCAGTGGTTAGCACTTTCGCGTCGCAGCAAGAAGAACCGTGTTCGATCCCAGCTTGTGGCACTGAGTGAAAACTCGGAACAACCCCTTCTGCGTTGAGTTTTCTCCCCACTGGACTAAGGGGTTTTCCCCCGACCTCTTCGATTTCCCCTTCCATAAAAACTTGTTGAGGCTAATGGTAAGAGTTAGTGTAGGGAGCTGTTGGCTCGTGTGTCATGAAGGGCTTACCGCCACCAGTCAACCCTCCGACGCATTGTAATCCGGCCACCTGAATTAATGGCTTTAAAAGTTGCTTTATGACTTAGGCCAAATTGGTGCCTTGGGTATTAGCCTAGCTAATTAATCATCCTTGGGCCCCCTAGAAACGTACCTACTGACATCGTAACTAGTGAAATCGTTTCTGCTGATTTCTTCGCGTGTTCCACTACACTCATTCCCATAAACTACAATCTAACCAAAAAAGTCCAAAACATACTATTGAAAAGCAAATAATATACAAGATAGTAAAGTAGTGTTGTTAATTTTCCGGAAAAATAAAACGCGGAAAGTTTTCCGCAAATCGGAAAAATAAAAAATTGAAAGAAATTACTTTTTAAAAGATTTTAGTGTTTTTAACTTTTTACCGATATAAAATGTCTAATATCAGTAAACATACCACAAAACATTAATGGTGTTACATTGATATTCAGTTTAAACTAGTGTAGAGGTTTAGTTTTACTTTTATATAGATTCGAAGAACATAGGCAATTTGCAAACAATATATTAGATTAATCATGGAATGAAAACCTTTTTACTTTTTTCGGAAAAATACGGAAAATTTCCCGGAAAAAAAATTTCCGACTTACAACACTGGAGTAAAGTACTTAAAGTGCCCTTAATACTTCAGGCCCAGAGCCTGTGTTTCCAGACTAGTGGGAGGGTACAGACCAATAGGCAGAAACAATATACATATTTTTTTCATCCAAACTTAAAATTTCCCAAGCTTTTTTGCGCTTATGGAATTGAGCAATATAACACTAGATTAATGCGTATTTAATTTGTTTTCCAAACTAAATTAGAGAGACGGATTAGTCTAGCGTGAAAAGATTCCCAGTTCCCCACCCAATTGGAAAACGGCGTAGGAGAAAGAGCGGGAGAGACGAGGGAGCGTATTTCCGGAACCTCCAACTAGTTTTTGAAGATCCTCTTAGATGTAAGATAGTGAGCTATAAGACTTGTACGAGATTCTTGGCACGTTAGCGTTAAACTATTTCGTATAACGACGAAGCTCGGAGGTTTTGGCCGCGAACAAGCCGCGGTCGCTGAGAAGAAGAAAGTCAACGAATCCACCAAGAGCGGATGTCGAACAATTGAAGTCTCTCTCTCTCTCTCTCTCTTTCAATATTTTTTTCTCGGTGAGATAGAGAGGCGAAATCGCCGTTTCTCCCGCAGCAAAGGTTATTCGACTGCGACATTTCCCGCGAGAACAATAAGACTTTGGACCAATTACCGAAGTTTTCATTGCCTCCTGGCGTCCATTTGACAATTGATAGAGCTGGTTCGCGTATATAAAATGTACTCGAAGCCAACAACAGGCGCGTGTACTTCGATCTATCGAATGAAATACGAAAGGGGGCGAGATATTTTTCCAAATAGCCGTGGGCGCCGTGTATTTATATTTCTTCTTCTTGGCTTTCCTCTTCGCGCGCTGGAGCTCCGTCATCGATATTTTTAGAGCCTCGGTATAACAAGAATATGTCCTGGAACCCCTTTCCGTTATTCCTACGCTACTTACAAGCTTTCCGGACGAACAGCTTTTCCCGCATTTCAGCATACGCCCGTTATATATATATATATATGGAAAAGTGGACTTTTTTCTTGGGCCCACCAAAAGAAAGCTCCGGGAAAGAAAATTCTGGAAATTGAAGAAAGCGATGTTTCGTACAAGAAGATGCTTTGATGCGACTCTGGAAGTTTTTCTGTGAAGCCGACTTCTAAGGGACTGGGGAAAAAATTTCATCCTTCAGGCTCCTCCGCCACGTGCACCCTGTATTCTTCGTCTATGGCTTACTCTCCTCGAGAGCTCTAATGAAAGAAAAAAATGCCCCGGGGCCGTCCCCGCGTTCCTATATTGACTACATGCCTGGAAACCGGAACTTACCAGACTACGTTTTGCAAATTCTCTTCAGCACCAGTCGGCCCTGCTTGGAAATATTTCTCTTATCCTTCTGTCTGACGGGATTTCGCTTTGACCGACGTCATACCGGCATTCCTTTAAAGTTGTCCTAAGGGTTACTTTTGCGCCTTAATAATTTAGAAATAACGTCTGACGAAAAGTCTGAGCGTATACAGTAGGTGGAAATGCAACTTTACCAGGCCGTTAAAACCTCCAGAACTAAAGTAAAAGGTTGCTTTTCGATTGTATCAAATCCGACGTGTATTATCTTTGCTTTCGTATAATTAGAGAGGTTACGTAGAGCACTCTAGAACGTCGGGAGTCACGTGAACATTTCAGATTTTATACTTTCTCGTTTGTACTTCGGAGTCAAATATTTAACAACTTCAAGACGACGCCATATTTCTGTTAAGTTTACTTGACGGTACCGGGAAAACCTGGAATTTTAAAAATTAGTCTAAAAATCAGGGAAAAGTCAGGGAATTTTAAAAATTAGTCTAAAAATCAGGGAATTTAATTTCGGTTGCAAATAGGAAACTTTTACTAAAATATAGGTTAAAATATACAAAATCTTGGCACAAATTAAGTCAGGGAAAATCTTCGGAGATGGTCATGGAAAACCTGGAAAAGTCAGGGAATTTGATTGTGAAAAAACTGTGGCAACCCTGTTTTGGGTTTAATTAAAAATACTGATAATTCTTATTTTCCACGTCAAATCGAGACAGAGTTATGTCAACTTATTATTTATCTAGCAGCATACTTGGAAAGAAGCGTAAATACTTGTTTGAATAGAAATTCTCCTAGCTTGGAGAAGATAAGTATTCTGGAGTGGAAAAGTCAGACGCCACCTGCGGCTTTGTAAAATTCCCATCATGCTCTTTTTGGTCGGACGTCTTCAAGCCAGAATGATGGCAGATAAAGCTGACGTCCGACCAAAAACCGGGGTAGTCTGGGTAATTCTAACAGCAATAGGCGGGAAAGGACGTACTTATTACCGCTATGGGATTTTCCACTCCAGAATACTTCCCTCCTCCAAGCTCCTAGGACCTGTACATTTCTAACAAATTTTGCGAAATAAGTATCGAGTATACAATGCACCCGGGCACACGAAGAAACAAATGATTGTATTTCGACAATACTCATACCCATACATAACGCCTGTTTTAGTAATTTTCAAACGACATGTTTAATTCATCGTGTAATTTGGGTTAGCGAAAGTTGTGTAATTTCAATTAGTTATAATTTAATTGCAAACATATTTGATTGCAATGCCGGCGAACTGAAAGCGCGCAAGAACCGATTTTAAATAATGTTTTTCTTTGAACGTCGATGTACTCCCGACGTTGTTGTTCGTCTAGAGCGCTTTACTTAACCTCTATAATATTAATATAACCCGTGTAGATATACATGTATTTCAAATGGTCTATACGTTAGTCCGGTTTATAAATTCGGGTCTCGTTTTAAATAGGCTTAAAGGTGAAATAAGCTCTAGGGGGTGGTTCAGAAACGGGCCAGTTAGGAAAAAGTATTATTTGCTTTTTGTCGTAGTTTCTTATAAATATGTATGAAATAGCCTCGTCTCGATGGTGGTCATTATTCGAACAAAGCGACAAGCGTATTTTGACCGTTTTATTTGATTCTTTCGAAAGAGCGTGTATAAGCCGCTGGCTTCCTCCGCGGAGAGCGAACTTGTAGGTGCCGTCTGGTCCTCCATTCGCGTCTCTTGACAAAACTTTCGATTCGGAAAATAGCGGCGACAACATTTCTGCCTTTCGCTCGCAATCATATTTCTGCACCTGAATCGCGAATTGTCGTTGTTCCATTGTCGATGTTCTCCGCTTTATTTTTCTAGTCCGAGACGATGTGGCGGAGGCAATCGTTCTGAAGGGATTGCGAAAAGAAATATGGATAGGTTTTAGCCACCGTTTTTGGCAATGAATCGTCAAGTAGGCTTCCGAATGTTTTTTTCCTCGGATTTCCAGAGTCGTTGCCTCGTAGTTGTCTTTCTTTCGGAATATATACCGTCTTTGGTAATATTCCTTGGCGAAGATTTTTGAGAGAGAAAAGTAGACTTAGAAATAAGAGGGTGTTTTACTTTCGAGCCTTAAATATATGGAAACGGTCTAGATAAAACGAACGGGGGGTCCACCCGAGTATGGGACCGGGATCAACTGCGGAAAAGCTCTCGGTCCTCTCTCTCTCTTTCTCGATCCGTGCGTTCGAAATTGCAGGTGGCAGAGCGCTGGGAGAAGGTTATTTATTATCGACGGACCGCTTCGGAATTGACGATTTATGCTCGGAGAGTTAGAGTTAGGGTTTGTGTCTCCGTCGTCGACCCTCTCAGGAAAACTAAAGAGACGGGCTTGTGAAAAAATAAGGCCTTATAGAATTACAAATGGCTTTTCGAGAATAATTTATTTTTCTTTACCCACGGATATTTTAAAGGCATTATTATTCTTAAGACGTTTTACTTATGGTTCGTTGCAAGTTTTTTATTACCTTTTTTGTTAAATATATAAATGTTTTGGTCCAAACTGCGCGGGGAATATTTCCACGCGTTTTGCCGATTATATATTTTTCTTCAGAAAAACCTCGAGATTTCGATCCATCGCTGTTAGCTATGTTTACCCCGTTTTATAGTTTTTATTGTTGGACGATTTTTCCCATCTCTCACATATTTATGATACCCTTTTGTGGTGTCGCGATCCCATCTCCCTCTCCTCCGCCGTGCAAAGCCTTTTAACCGTTCCGAATAAATTAGACGCTCTTTTATATACGGTTACGTGTTTCTTCCCTTTGAATTGAAGATGAATGAGATGTATACCCAGAGAGTCGCTATAATGTTGATGGTATCGTAGTTTGTAAGAAAGTTTAAGAAGAATAACTCGCGATTATAACAGACTTACTAAAGAGATGATAAAACTTTAATGTTGAACCTCTATATTTCATATCTGAAATATCAAGATACTTTTTGGGGTAAATGGAAGAGCTATGTTTTCAGTTTAAAAGCCATCTTACGTCAACTGCGTTCTATAACGCTTCGTATATCATCTATAAGCATTGGCTGGTCAAATAGGAAACTCCTCCGTCGCTCAAGAGCCAATTTTTAGGAATTTAATAACAAATGGGTAAAAACTATTCTACTGTTTATTTAACGGCCAAAATTTTCAATTTCCATTTCACCGTAATTTTAAATATTAGATTACCATTAAGTAACATAACACTAATTTGACCGTTAATTTTACGGCAAAATTTGATGCGTTCATATGATTGTAAAAAAAAATTACGGTTATTTCTTAGAGTGCATTGAAAAAGTTCTTTCGGCAGGCACGGATGAACCTGGGATTGCGAGATAATCAAGGGCCTTCATCGCCACCCGTTTGTACGCCATGATAACCGGGGCTAAAGGGGTTAAAAGGTTGCTTAGAAATATTTTGGTCAGTTTGTATCTCGTCCCACAAACCAACCGGATTGCACTTTAATATTTTTTAAAACATATCCTTTCAATTGAGTAGCTCAACGATAGCATAACACACAGGGAACATCAAACCACTAAAATAAACTGTGTAAAAAATTTATATTCAAATTTAAGGTCTTATCAAAAGTCAAAATAACAGCCAGATATTCCAACAGTAGCCATTTTTAGTCCTTTTGTGGCTCATTAGTACTGTGTAGGAACTCTGGCTTTCCTCAGAAATCTGCCGATATCAGTAAAACTAATATACATCCAGGGTGCCCTAATATTTACAATTTGAGCTCTGGCTGCACCTTGTTTGTTGTTGTTCTGATAACAATTTCATTCAAACTGAAAAACAACTAAGTTTGGCAAAAATTAAGGTACAGCGGCCTTTTATTTTTGTTTTCCTTATGTTTTTCGGCGGGTACGATAGAACTTAACGCGGAGATTACGAGGGTATTTTTTTCGGCTGCAAATGAGCATATAATTTTTTAATTTAATTTAAACGTTTTGACAATTTTCGGAAGTTTATAGGTTTTTTGTTGCAATTCTTTTGGTCGTGTATTCGCCGACACCACACTCTTTCTTTTTTTAATTTTTCTGAAAAACAGTTTTTAGTGGTAGTAAGTATTGGCACCTGACGGTGCCGCACGAGATAGGTCATCTACTAACATCGTAACTAGTGCAATTGTAAAGCGAAAAGCCTTTATTCGTAGTACCCGAGATTTCAATAAATCGCAAGACCAAGGCAAAGTGGGGTACGTGATGGGTAAAAGTTATAGCAATTTTAGGGTTAAACTTTTATATCCAGAAAATGTACAAAAGTTTCAAGGGTTGGGAGAATTCAGCGAAGCCGCAGCTTTCAAAAATTCCATAAACAAGTGTTTTCCTTGCTGTTTTGCCCTGCTTCTAAACATGACGGTGGCTGGAAATCCGGGGATATACCATTTCCTCCTACCTAAAGGTGGCAAAGCTCGTTTGGAATGTGCTAAAAGGCCCTCTATACGGTTAGTATGTGTCCCAGTTTCAGGATCTTTAAAGTGTAACGAATAGTTAACATTAAAGTCCCTGAAATTGGGATCACAATCTTACGCGTCGCAACTTTTCCAGCAACCCGAATTTATGGTAGAACCCGCGTCTACGTGTCGATGAGAGGGATTAGCGTAGCGGCATCTCTCTTACAAGGAGACATCCTGAAGTGTAACCCACCGATTTTGTTCAAACTCGGGGGATTGGTAGACCTTCATGTATCATGAAAAATCCTAAAGGGAATTTATTCAATGGGAAACCGTTTTGCCATGGCAACGACAATTGTTTTTGACAACAAAAAATTAAAATTTTCCTATTGAAAATAGCATGGGATTTTGACCGATTCCTAGCCCCTCCCCCTCCCCTGTGAAAAATATGAACAAATTTCAAAATTTTGAAAATGCCAAAAACAGAAAAAATAGATAAAAATTGACGAAAAAAATAAAAATTGATTAACTTTTGATCAATTTGAACACAATGGGTGAAAATAAACCAAAATGCCTAAAATTGGAAAAATGTGAAGGGAAATTTAAAATCATACAAACATTGAAAAAATATTTCAATTTTGAAAAAATTATTTATTTCAAACAATTTCGAAACATTTTTTCAATGTTTGTACTTTTTTAAATTTTCTCAAATTTTCTCGATGTTAGCCATTTTGGTTCATTTTCACCTATTTTGCTCAATTTGATCAAAAGTTGATCAGTTTTGATTTTTTTTATCTATTTTTGGCATTTTCAAAATTTTGAAATTTGTTCAAATGGTCAGAATCCCATGTTATTTTCAATAGGAAAATTTTAATTATTTGTTGTCAAAACATTTTTCGTTGCCATGGCCAAATGGTTGCCCATGGAATAAAGTCCCTTTAAGTTACATGAATCCCCCGAGTTTGAAAAAAAATCGGTGGGTTACACTTCGGGATGTCTCCGTGTTAGTGACAAGCAGCATAAAAACGCATTGCTCTCTCGATCCACTCCTCCAAACACCCACTGTCCTTCAACTCGACAGCCGCGATTGAACTTCCGTCTCCCAAATTTCGATTCGTTGATCTCGATGACAACCCCTGGTCCCCCAATCCTTTCACTGATGAGAATGGCAGCGTCAAAAGCCACTTCTCTGCAGTCTTGGTACACTTTTGAAATTTGCAGTTCTTGAGCAGCAATGGTTTGCGGTATATTAAATGTCAAAAAGTAAATGGTTAGCAAAATATATCCTAACAACAATGGAGATTCCTTAAACCACGAATCTGTGGGAAAGGAAAATTTAGTGTTGCACTGAATTTTCTTATACTGTTTCGGTACTGCGTAGTACCGGCGACATCTCCATGCAAAACGATCAAGCGCCGAGTCATCTGGGTATGATTGCATTTTACACAATCGAAGCCCTTCGCCAAAAGAATTTTTTCTTCGATCATTTCAGCGGAATTACGCAATAGGCCAAGGGCGTATCCAGGATTTTATTTCAGCTGGGGTTTTGAGGGAAAAATTTCAAGGGGGGGGGGTGCTAACGGAGGTTTCACTGATTTTTATTAGACCCCCCCCGTCATCAGCATTTCGGGGGGAGGTTTGAACCCCCAACCCCCCCCCCCCTTAAATACGCCCTTGCAATAGGCGATACAATTCGAATAAAGTGAAGAATTCTCCTTCGTAAATTTCGCGGACTCAAAAACACGTTGTGTGGGCTACCAAAACAGTGGTGTCGGCGATGAAAGGAATTACAAGAAAAAACGTAAAAATTACCAAAAATTTGCAAAACTTAAATTTAATTAAGAAATTAAATCTTCATTTGCGGCCAAAATAAAAAATACCCACGCTATCTACGTGACAAGGCCTACCAGGCGCAAGCCAAAAAATAAAAAAAGCAATAATGCCTCTGTAGTTTACTTACCAAGGAGAGTGTCGAAGCTACACTCGCTAGGGAATTCCTCGCCCTAGATAGAGTCCTTTGCAACAAGGTATAACAAAGTGCAGATGGCAGTTGCACAGAAGATCAGGACGATCTTCAAAGTGGTGGAGACTCTACCCCACAGAGCAAGGTGAGACTTCTAGTTCTCTCAAGAAGAGACTAGAGAAGGAGGTGGATCCCTCCAAACTGCAAATGAGTGTTCAGAGTGTCCGATCCTGTAGGAACGAGGGTCTGGTGGTACAGGTCAAAACCGCTGAAGATATGGAGAAGCTGAAGAAGGGAATCAGCGACTGCGCTGCTTTGGCAGACAAAGTCAATGTGAGAGCTCCTAAGCTCAATAACCCTAGGGTTATCCTTTACGGTGTTGACGAGGACATCATAAAGGAAGAAATTTTTGCAAAGTTCTCCCTGAGGAACAGAAAGGGTGGTGTTAACTGGGTGCTGGATGGGCCTCCAGCCCTGCTTAATTCGTGGAAGGCGAAAAAGAAGCTCAAGTTGGGCTACTCAGTGGTTGGTGTCAGAGAATATGTGTATCTTTCAAGATGCTTTAAGTGCATGAAGATTGGGCACATAGAAGGTGAGTGCATTAAAAATAGAAGGTATTGTTCCCTATGCTCAGAGGATCACAGCTACAAGGATTGTAAGAGTGATCTTAAAACTTGCAGAAACTGTGCCCTGAGTAATAGGGACAAAAAAACCAAACACAAAACTGCGCATTCCTGTGTCTAAGAAGGAGTTGGAGTTTCTAAAGAGTAGAACCAACTATGGAGGAGAGTAGGAACCTGAGTTGTCTGCAGGTCAACTTAGGCAAGGGCAAAACTGCAACCTCTGCGCTTAGACAATGCTGCCAGGAAGGCTCTATAGACATTGCCTTACTTCAGGAACCATATGCAATTAACGGTCGGGTAATAGGTCTACCCATGGGAACAAGGATTGTCTGTTCCCAAGACAATCCAAAGGCAGCTGTAGCTGTCTTCAACCCACAGGCACAAGTGATCGTTCTCTACAAAGACTCTTACATGGTGGTGGTGGATGTGATTTTGGGGAATCTAAGCTTATGCCTGTTCTCCATCTGCATACCACCGGGCGATGACATTGAGTTATATGTCGATAAGATTGCGAATCAATTTAGAGAACAGAGTGGGAAAAAGGTTATCTTGTGTGGTGACTTTAACGCCCATCGCGCGCTTTGGAGATCAAAGCACCACGATGAGAGGGGTATGTTGTTAATCGACTTGTTCAACTAGTTTGATTTGAACGTCGAGAACGACCCGGGTAGTGGCCCAACGTTCTGGACCGTTAATGGTGAGAGTTGGGTGGATCTCACGGTATCCAGTATGCCAATTGCGAATAGAGTAATTGAATGGCGTGTCAGCAACGAGGAGAGCTGCAGTGATCACAAATACATTTTCTTCTAAATTGGTGATTTTGTCCTGGAGAATGATTCGAATGCAATTCGTATCAAGGATATGGATCTTGTGAGGTTGCAAGATAATATCCGGTCTGACTTGGAGAGGTTGATGGAGTCTCCTCTCAACAATGAGGTTGAGGTTGAGGCTTGTGCAGTTGAGATTAATAATCTCATTATTGAGCGTTCGGAAGAATGCTCAAAGCTGCTTGAAAGTAAGGGGCATAAGTCCACTCCCTGGTGGACGAGCGAACTCAGTGAGAAGAGGAAGGAGTTACGAACGCTCAGGAGGAGGGTACAAAGAACCAAAGACCAAGAAGCCCGGGAGGTGCTTAAGGTCGAATACTGTCGCGAGTCAAAAATCTATAAAGCACTTATAGAAGACTCAAAGCTTAAGTCCTGGCAGGACTTCTGCACGAAGGTTTCAAGGGAGGATCCTTTTTCCCTACCTTATTAGTTGGCTACAAAGAAGGTCAAGTGCAAGAATGCATTAAATTGCATCAAAAAACCTGATGGTTCTTTAACCTCAGGCATTGAAGAGACGTGGTCTACTCTGTTGGATACTCTTTTTAAAGAGGACTCCATGGATGATGATGATGAGGAGGTTCATACGACAATAAGGGTGTCATTGCACGAAGACTTCATGAGTCAGAACGATGAACCGTTTACGAGTGATGAGGTCTTGGAGACTATCAACTCTTTCCAAAAGGGCAAGGCTCCTGGTGAGGATGGTATTACCATTGAGCTTTTCAAAATCGTTTTCTTAGCTTGCCCAGCGTTGTTTGTCAGGCCTTTCAACATTTGCCTCAGCATGGGATACTTCCCAAAGCTTTGGAAGGATGCTAAGTTAGTTTTTCTTTATAAAGAAGGCAGAGACAGGCAGGACGCTAAGGCCTACAGGCCAATCTCACTACTTCCTGTGGTAGGGAAGGTGCTTGATAAGCTGTTGTCAAGAAGGCTGTACTACTTTCTACACAGCAACAAATTGCTTAGCGAAAAGCCATATGGCTTTCGACCTAGTCGCTCCACGACTCACTGTCTTACCAATATGGTGAACCGCATCAGGGATAACAAGGCAAATAATTGTCACACCAGTCTGATATCTTTAGATATCGAGGATGCTTTTGACAATGTGTGGATTACAGGAATCTTACACGGTTTAAGGAACATATATGAGATATATGTTAACTATCTGAAGGATAGGGTGGCAGTGGTGAGGGCAGGTAGTACCTGTGTACGGAGAGTACTGACCCGCGGTTGCCCTCAGGGTTCCTGCAGTGGACCTCTGCTATTCAATGTGGTAATGGATAACCCACTGAGGATTGAGTATTTAGAGAATTCTCAAATCCAAGCTTTCGCGGATGACTTGCAGTCATTATTTTGGGGCACGTCCAGGCGTGCTCTCAAAACCACGGGTAAGGTGATCGTGGATAAATTGACTAAGTGGAGCCAAGTCTATAAGGCTGAGATTTTTCATTAAAAAGTCGGCGGCCATCACCTTCGCCACAAAGAGCGTCATGAAAAGACTCCCAATCTATAAGATGGGAGCCGCCCACATTGCAAACGTTGACAAGTTGAAAGTTGTCGGTGTCACCATCGACAACAAGCTTACCTTTCTTCCTCACCTCGAGGAAGTTAGTGTCCGGGTGACAAAGCTGATGCAAAACATTGCTTGTTTTGCAAAGGTTGAGTGGGGCCTCGACCATAAAGCGTTAAGGACTATCTACAATGGATGTATTGTCAGAGTAGTGGCTTACGCTTGCGGTGCTTGGTGGAAGAGCACGCAGAATAGTGCAATGGTGAGAAAGTTGAGCTCAATACAGATAATTGCTGCCCTTCGT